>NC_067163.1:19296989-19596989 GCF_903995435.1 Acomys russatus
CGTGTGGATGATGTTAACACTATGCTTTGGAAATTTATATGGAGGAGAGACTTCATGGAGAGGTGTTTGAGCTGGCCTTGAAGGATTGTAGGTTTCGACTGAACAGAGTATAAGCTGATAGGTTCTTATTTCAGGCAGAGTGGACAATTCTGTTCTGATATATTGGATGGCTGTAAAGTAAACCAACTCAGCTTCTCGCTGCATAAAATAGGTTACAAGTAGACATTATTTTTTATCATGGTTTGTAAAATTTCTTTTAGCCTCTAAAATGCAAATCAAGTGCGAATAGCCTCCTTACATATTTTCTGACTTGAAGACTAGAGTAAGGGGGGGAGGTAGGATCCAAAATAGGAAGAAAAGGAAAATAAAAGAAATTTACACAAGTTAACATGGAAGTCTACTCTGTGAAAGGGAACCAAAGGTTATTATTAACCTAGGGGAAGGTGGCTTGAAAAATAAAAAATGAAGGTCCAGGATCAATAATTGCAAGACATAAAATTTGTTTTGGATCACTACATACTACTGTGAATTGTTTGGAATAACAGAACCTTGGGCTACTGATGTATCTTGGCTGTAGAGCACATGGGTAGCATGTGTAAGGCAGAAGTTCAATTCTCAGCATGAAAAAAAGAAAGGTAGGGGCGTGTGTGTGTGTGTGTGTGTGTGTGTGTGTGTATGTGTGCACACGCGCGCTCGCACACGTGTTATGCTTGAGTGTTTAGGAATGAGGTAGACTTTGGATATTTTCCTCATTTGCTCTTCACCTGATTCATTGAGACAGGGTCTGTCTAGCACTGAACTTGGGGCACCATGGTTCCTATAGCTGAAGAGCAAGCCTCAGTGATCCTCCTGCCTGCCTCCCCAGTGAAGGAGTTAAAGATAAGTGCCCCTGTTTTTAACTACGTGAGTCCTTTCCAGATTGGGTCTTCTATCAACTGAGCATCTCCTACAAATCTCAGAGTCTTCAAAACCAAAACCATCAGACCAGACCACAGACGCTGCGACTGGACTAGTTAAGATAGCTTATCCCCCAAGAATCTCCTAGCATAAGAAAAGCTACCTTCACTCATAAAATGAAGGAGAAAGTGAGTTTTTTCCCCTTTGAAGGTGATAAAATACATGAGGTTGAATCTAAAAATAAGCACTTATTTTAAATTTGCTATACTTTAATAAGTGGATCCATTTCACTCTTAAAAATTCCAAACTTAAATAGCTCCCCTCTACCCTGGTGACACTTTATATAACATTTATGATGTATTCTAAAAGACAGCTGAGCCAAGTAATAAGAATGCTGTAGGTACACCACGTTCTCTGATTGTTTAAATTAAATATGCAGAGGAACAGTAGATTTTCATGCTCTGTACATCTGAGATAAGCGGCTGCTACCTGGCAAGCACTGGGAGTTGTAAATCAGTGAGAGATCCTGAGTAACTGTTTTATAGCGGACAAATTATCCCCCAACTTCCACCACTTTTGGAAGAAAGATAAGAGAACTGCTTAAAGGGAAAATTGTCACATGCAGGATTTTTATTTAAGTCATTTCTACCCAAAACTGTCTTCAATAATATTATATTAGAAAAAAAATGATGGGATAAATTATGTGAGGGTTCTTTTCCATTCCTTAGTGTGTTCCAGGCTAGAGTTTGCAGATGAATGAGAGTGTTCATTTGACAGAGCATCACTTGGCAGCAGTCATCATATAGTTCCATAATATTGCATCTAAGAGGGAGGAGTCAGTGCTCCAAAAGACTGACACAATTTTGGCCATATGTGTGTGTGTGTGTGTGTGTGTGTGACTATACATATATATATATATACATATATATATATATATACACACACACATATGTGTATGGATATATATGGCTTAAACCTTTCAATAATAAGGGTCACTGCCAAGATAGTATTTATTTGGAAAATCATTTGGAACAAAAAACATGAGGGGAAATGACAGGTGCAAAAACACTGATGACATAGAACCAAATATCTTTAATGGGTAAGATTACTTTATTGACTTAGATGCTTAACACACATCCATACCTACGAACACACATGCTTATGTTCCTCGTGACGACACTAGGAGAACCCACTCAAGTAAGACAAAGACTGAAAATTCTGAGCTGAAATGCATAGGGATTTTGAGATCAAGATGAAGAAAAAAAAAAAAATCAATGACATCTATCAAAGGCTACAAAAGTTCCATATTTTTGTGACTGTAATTTACTCAATAAGCCCTAGAGGCTAAACATCCTAAACTCTAAAGTCAGTGTTTCCAGTCTGGTGAACAGGAACTGTGACTCGTCTTCAAAATTGGTTTACAATTCCAGAATCACTCACGTCTAGAATGTCCATGTGTTGAGGCCATTGGACAACCTTGAGTAGTATTCCATCTCAGAAATTATCTGCCGTGTACTTTTTTTTTTTTTAAATACGCTCTCTCACTGGACCTAGAGCTCACCTAGTAGGGTGGAGTGGGTGGGGAGTAAGTTCCATAAATCTGTGTATCTCTGCCTTAACAGAAGTAGGATTAGAAACACACAGCACCACATTTTTTGTGTGTGTTATATGGGTTCGGAAGATTGATATCAGGGCATCATGCATGTACAGTAAATATTTTAAGACTCTCTTTTTTGACAAAAGAATTTCTCAGTTGTTGCATCACTCCATTTATGTACCTGAGAACAAAATTACTGCTGTTGAGATGTCTGAGCCCCCAAACTGCATTATGGGTCATAGTGAAGCTCATTTGGAGCCCTGAAATCAGGTAAGATCTAAGTTGAGACTGTGAGCCTGAAGTCAGGTCTCTCAATTTGCACTGTGGCCCCATATTTCATTAGCTTAATGTCCTTAGGCAAGAAGCGTACCTTCCTTGAGATTGTGTATCATGTACAATTGTGAAAGCAGTAATAGCTCAACCACAAAGCAGTGATGGCCACGTGACACGTGTGAAGCAAATGAAACAGAGACTGATACATGGGGGCTTTCAGAAGTTATCAGCTGGCTTCAAACATAGAAAATGCTAATGAATTAGACTTGCCTAAGATGCCCTGGGGCTGGGTCAACTTCCTGTAGTAACACTTTAGTCAATAAATAAGCCAATCCTCAACAGAATCGAAAGAGCAGGAAGGCATCTAAAAGCAGAACCTTGTGAACCAATAACTATCGTTCAACAAAAATTTCTTATCTTATTTTGATACTTGTCTTCCAGTATCCAGAGAGGTTGCAAAGCTGTCTTCTACATAGTTCAATGACACTGTAAACTTTGAAACATTAGAAAAGAGAATGACAACAAAGGTTGAGAGGGACTGGGTTTCTTAGCCAAGTTTTCTTTGATGTACTTCATGAATTTAAGTAAGCAATAGCAAAAAGTGTCAGGGTGTGCCAACCCTCTTTTGTCTTTTTATACATTTCCTGTAATAACAGAAGTTGACCCTAGTATCTCGGTGTCTTTAAAATCAGTCTTCAAACCTTGAATCCTCTAACCTGTTAACAGGCATGTCAGGCAATCGAGATCTGATGTCCCTTTCCTCTGTCTTTTGATAGGTATGGCTGACAATTACATGGTTTTAAATTTAAATTTAAATTTTGTTTTTCATTTAAAAAGTCCATGGCTGCTGAAGTCACAGGCCCTGGAGTGGACTTATTACTGTTGTTTAGTCAAGTTGTCATAGTGAGAAACTGCATTCTAAATATTTCTGCTTTTAACTATAATAAATACTACTTAACCAGGAAAGAATCTTTGCAGTGAATGCTGGTAAATACAGACTCACGCCTGTTCATGGCGTCGAGGACAGGGGAATGAGATGAGTGGCCATCCATAAATGTACTGCTCCCTCTAAGGTGCAAAGACATCGCAGGGGGGAGCTGAAAGAATGTAAGGGCTGGAAACCAGGAAGAACGCCTAGGAAATGACGCGGCAACACAGCCATTGCAAACATATCCCACACCACTGAAGTTGCCTGCCTTTGAGCTGCACCAGATTGCATCTGTCAAAGGCCAATCATGGATTGGGGAGCTCTACCTGTGCCTGCTGAATTTGTGGTTACTGATGGGTTCTGGGCAAGAGATGCCATTGTTTTCAGTTGTGTACCCACTAAGGAACCCACCAGACTCTAATGGACATTTCCAAACAAATGGTTAAAATTAGTGGGTCACAAAACAAACAATGAGACATGGCTGTGGGAAAGAGACTTGGTGGGGAGAGGGTAACAGGAGTGAACGGGATATAAAGAGAATATGGGAAGCGAGAGTCGCCAAAATGCATTGTATTAGTGGTACCTGCGTTATCAGAAATTTACATTATGATTCATACCAGTAGCAAAATTACGGTTATAAAGTAGCAACAAAAGAATTCTATGGTTGGGGGCTGCCACAACATCAGGTACTGCGTTAAAGGGTTTCAGCATTAGGAAGGTTGAGAACCACTGCATTGTATACATGTATGCAATTGTCAGCAAATTTAGTCAATTAGAAAAAACCTAAAAACAAAAATAAAACACTTCATTTAATTTCAGCATGAATTATTACTAAAAGAGGTTATATTCTAAAAAATAAATAAATAAATAAAGTTTCCTATAACATTTGTATTTTATCTTGAAATTTATTGAATTAAATATGCCAGGACTGTTCAAGAAAGAGGTTCTAAAAATACCTTGCCCGGATTTCCGGATGTACTTTCCCAATCAAAGCTGCTTTAGCACTAAATGCTAATTAGCAATAACAAGTGCAAATACTCGTCAGTTAAGACAGCTATCAATTGTAAGACATGATCCTTGGGAAAGCTATCCAGTCCTCAGAAAAACTATTTGGGGAATTAGCAATCCTCACTTTGCATAAACAATGAGCTGAGATGAAAATGCAAAGAAGTGATAATGCATTACTGTTGCACACATTCACGGGAAGAAAAGCTTAAAATTGAGTTTACCGTAAACAAATGTGTCAATTTTTCATACAAAGATAAATTACTATTTTGTAAGTATTTATATGCTGATAAATATATATGTTAAAATCATGGGTCACAAAACAAACAAACAAAAAGACGTGGATGTCAAAAAAGGATTTGGTAGGAAGGGACTCCAAAGATGAAATACACAAGGTGACTGTCTTCAAAAACACCACTCGGAACTAGCTAAATAATAACCCAGGAGCCATCTGAGTCTTAACTGCCTTGTGGATCCACCCTTGGCATATGTCAGCAGCTATCACAGGCCCCCTGTGGAATTAGGAAACTGCTTTTTGTTTTGTTTTCTGTTTTGTTTTGTTGGAAGAATTCCTATCCCTGCTCCTTCCTCAAAAGTTCCTGTTACAGAGCCTTGATTAGGGTCTCAGAAAGACTGAGGTTCCCTGTCCAGTGGGAAGCTTGGTTGAATTCTGAGCCTGAGGAAGTTTGTTTTCCTTCACTGGTAATGAGATTCACGTCCCCTGGATGGGGAGGCCTGGTGGCACTCAGAGGAACCATAGCAGGCTACCAAGGAGAGACTTGATACCCTATGAGCATATACAGGGGGAAGAGGTCCTCTCAGACACAGTCATAGGGGAGGGGAGGAAGGGGAAAATGGGAGGGAGGAAGGAATGGGAGGATACAAGGGATGGGATAACAATTGAGATGTAATATGAATAAATTATTAAATATATTTTTAAAAAAACCAAAGTTGCCAAGAATGTGAATAGCACAGCCTTCACAAGTTTGCTATTACCACGCCCACGGTCCCATAGGAAGGGCGTCAAGGGTTCTGTATCCCAGGCTTACCTCTAGGATGGATGTCTGCACTTGGAGGATCTGTTCATGGCCTTTGAGCTGCCGAATGCAGATTTTGCAGGACAGCTGCGTGGTGGTGGGCGTGTAACGCTCCAGGGAGAAGGCACAGTGCAAGGGCTGCCGGTTGCTGCTCCACACTCGGGAGAAGGGGACTTCCTGTGGAGGGGTGGAGAAAAGCAGAGGGCTTGAAAAGCAGATCCCTGCTTCGTGAGCAACCGGAACAGGAGAGACTTAATCACAATAATTATGATGACGATGATGATCGTCGCAAAGAGAATTGCCTAAGCGAGTTCGGTGGAATTGTAGAAATAATGGTTCAGCATAAGCCAGGCAGCACAGAAGTAATTAATGTCAATTCCAATTGATAACAGTTAAATTCCTGAGCCATGCTGCAATAGCTTTCACTCAGTGACACACACATGCATGCGTGCGCGCACGCACGCGCGCGCGCGCGCGCACACACACACACACACCACAAACACACACAAACATACACGCTCGCGCACACACACACCACCCAAACACACACACACACACACACACACCACAAACACACACAAACATACACGCTCGCGCACACACACACACACCACCCAAACACACACACACACACACCACACCACACCCAATTAGAATACCATTACAAATTTAACCTTTTTTTTAGAAAGGATCTTCCTTAGAAGGCTCCTGTATAGTCCATCCCCCTACAGAAGCCTGGAGTAGAACGCTATCTTCTCATTTAAGTGAGAATTAGATTGAGAAACGGACAGACTCATATAGACTTGTGTAGGGACAAACACTGCCAATGTACCTGATCCAACTGCACACAACCCCCGAGAGGGACACAAACATGCTTGGCACCCAGAGTGACATGGTTATCTAATCATCTATGCACGCTCATAAAAAAATTGAAGTGGGACTGGCTAAACACTACAACATAAATGAGAAATAACAACAATTTAGGTTATTTAGTCCTGTCCTCAAGTGATCAATAATAATGCAATGGCAAACTTAGGTTTTACCAAATAAGAATGGCAACTAATTCCTTTCCCCAGTATTAGGGGGATCATGCTGACAAGGGCAATTTTTATAGTTTCTTCTTCCTCTTCTTCTTTCTCTCCCCTTCCCCTTCCTCCTTCTCCTCTTCTTTCTTCATTTAAAAAAGTATCTGCTTCCTAGTCAAATGTGGCTGGGGACTTGACAATGACTCTCATCATCACTTTTACGTCCTCTGTTTATCACCTCATTAATTTGCTCTTTTATTGCTAAAGTTATAATTTTCTGCAAGTCTGAAGCTTAAAGATGGCAAGCGATCTATGAAGTCTGGAAGCTGGAGACTCTAAATTGTGGCTGGTGATGGGTTTGTACTGTGTTATGAGAGCAAGGCCATGACTATAATTATTTACCTTGAGAAACTGTTTATTTCCAAGTTCTAACTTTCCTAATCATTTGTATAACTTTTTCACAATGATTTGCATAACTTGCTTTCTCATTGTCTCTAAAAGTTACATAGATCTAACATTTGGATACTACTGTGAGTGAATGATATCTTGGGATGCTTGGCTCTACAAAAGGTCCATCCAAGCTGGGCTTGCTCACTGTTCATATCCTCCTCATAGTCAGGGAGGAAGGGTCACGAGACCCTCATCAACTGTTCCCTTCCATCAATTGTATGCAGTCCTGCCTTGATGGCACATGCCCTCAGGGAGGAACATGTGTATAGAGGCCAAGTGAGACTGTGGAGGCGGGCTCCATCTATGCAGCTCTGGGGAAAGCCTGACCATTGCTAGTGTAATCTGTGTGGTGAGGGGCACCCACACCCCATAAGAAACAGATCATCTATGTTCAGTAAGAAAACCAAAACAACAACAACAAATAAAACCAAAAACAAAAACAAAAAAAACTCTCAGTGGGTCTCAAAGATGAACTTTGGTGAATAATGCCTCAGGTTGTCATTGCGACCTTAGGAAGAGGGAGTCCTAGTTTACATCTCCCTTGGGAAGGGATTTTCATAACACATACTTTCTGGAGAAACGATCAAGGATAGACGGATTTTAGATTTGTAGATTGCTCTATGCTCAAGGAGGACATATCTAACTCTAAAGAATATAATAGAACAAAAAAACCATTCACAATCACCGTCCATCTTAGCAAGAATGTAAGAATTGGCCAAGTCGTGGTGGCACATGCCTTTAATCCCAGCCTTTGGAGGCAGAGGCAGGCAGCTCTCTGTGAGTTCGAGGCCAGCCTAGTCTACAGAGTGAGTTCCAGGACTGCCAAGGCTACACAGAGAAACCTTGTCTCAGCAAAAAACAAACAAACAAACAAACAAACAAGCAAAAAACCAACCAACCAACCAACAAAGAATCATGTATGACTTTTGTTTTGTTGTATTTGTTCTTAGTCTTGAGCCAAAGAAAAGACTTTCCTCTGAAAATGTGCAGAGGTATCAGAGAGGCCTCAGGTGTGACAGGAATTTATAGTATTTCATCGTTCTTCCTCCTGAGCCCTTTTCTACCCTGCAAACCATTGGTTACTCCCGCTTCATACCTCATCCTCCTACACATGGCCCTCTGCCCAGTGAAAGCGAATCCATCTGCTTGCACATGGCCAACTGTCATCTCCCTTTGTAGGGCTCTAATAACTACAGCTCACGCACTCGCCTCACCATCAGACCCTGGCACTGTGGATCTGAGACACTTCACAAATGCCGTTTGGCCTTTAATTCTTTTGGTAGTCTTACCATCTCTCTTCCTGGGATATTTAGCATACTTTACCAACCCCATTATTAGTTGATTGGCATTTATCATGCAATAGCACTACAGTCTCTTGCCTCTAGTCATTATGTGTGATGGTTTGAGGAGAAATGGACCCCATAGACTCATGTGTTTGAATGATTGGCTCATGGGGAGTGGCACTAGCAGGTGTGCACTTGTTGGAGATGTGGCCTTGATGGAGGAAGTGTGTCACTGTGGGGGCAGCTTTGAGGTCTCCTTTCCTCAAGCTATGCCCAGTGTGGCACACAGTCTCCTTCTGCTGCCTGCGGATCCAAATGTAGAACTCTCTGTTCCTTCTTCAACACCGTGTCGGCCTGTGTGCTGCCATGTTTCTCACCATGATGATAATGGACTAAATCTCTGAAGCTGTAAGCCAGGCCCAATTAAAATCTTTTCTTTATAAAAGTTGCTGTGAGCCAAGCAGGGTGGAGCACACCTGTAATTTCAGCACTCGCAGAGGCAGAGGGAGGAGGATTACTGTGAGTGCGAGGTCAGCATGGTCTAAAAGCCAACGCTGGGCAACCAAGGCTCTAAGGCTACACAGAGAAACTGTCTAAATCAAACAAACAAATAACACACACAAAACAAAACAAACAAACCACACACACACAAAACGAAACAAAAACCAAACCAAATCAAACAAACAAAAAACTGAAAAAACCCAAAATAGTTGCTGTGGCCATGATGTCTCTTGGCAGCAATAAAACCCTAAGTGAGACATTGTAAGGGACACCAATGTGACCATGACTTAGGTACTCGAAACCCATGATTCCTTTGTTTGGTGGTCCACAACCAATCCCCAATCCTTCCCATTAGAAATCCAGCCTCCTGCTAGGTCTTCCCAAGCCTCAGTCATGCTATGCCCTGTCCTCACTTTCTGTATTCTCATTTTTATAATCTCACAAATGAGGTCTCTTCCTTAAACCAGCTGATTTCTGTAGAAACTTTGTATGTCTCCTTCAGGGAAACCAACTATAACAATCGGCTGTGAGGTTAATTGGTGGGTTTTACATTACAGTGTAAAGTCAGCTTTTGGGTTCCAGGGTTATACAGAGCTCAGTTCAAGAGCTAGCCCCTCACGAAAAACCTACATTTTTTTTTTTTTTTTTGCTGTGGGACTGTTGGTAATACTTACCTCTTCTTAAACAATGATACTGACCACTTATTTGAAAATGCCTCCTCTGATACTACTCGCCAAGTTTCCGGTATTTCTCCCCCCTTCTGCCCCCCCCCTCCCCAATCACTGGAATGTAAGAGACAAATACCCTCTGCAGAAATAGTCATCTTTGTGAAAGGACATGAGAATCCGCATAAACTGTCTTCTCTCCCATCTCTCCAAGTCACTGAGTGCAATCAAAATGTTTAAATCTGTCTTTAAGACAGCACCAAAAGAACAGGTTTTCATTGTTGGCTTCAATGGCAGCTGCCAATAGTGCTCAACAAAACAGTTACAAATAATACAACCGGAAGCACTGTGATTAGTGTGTTTTCAGGGCAATTGTTTTCATTTATTTCCCCCCGCCCCTCACAAAAAGGTAGGGGAGTCCACTCTCAGTCTCCAAACAAAACGAAAACAAAGCACCAACAACGTTGACTGAGTTGAGAGGAATTGCACAGAAACGGTGCAGGGGACAAAGTGTAGCGCCGTTATGCACCGTTAAAGAATTCCGGAAATGTTTTCATTCTGGTTCCCATTATAATTAGGTTCCTAGCAGATGGAGAGAATGTAAATCATACCCTAGCAGGAGACAGACCCTGACTTCTAGAAGATTCATAGCATGCTACAGAGACAGCTGCCTTTATCCCAGGGACATGACAACTTGACATTGTGTTTTATTGGTTCTAAATAAATAAATAATTGCTGTCATATAGCTTATCATAGCTTTCTAACCTTGAGTTCTCATTGACCTGTTGAGAGCCAGGGCTATTTAGTAACTCCCCCCGGGTAGGGCGAGGAGAGAGGTGGCCGCAGTAGTAGTGAATTCTTAACTATGGTAATCTCGAGTCTTGGGAAGAAAACATGGAATGGTGAGTTATTTGAAAATGCTGGCACTATAGGTAGAGGGTTTTCTGTGAGCCAAGGCCAGTGGGTGCTCCTGATGGCTCTTCCCCCCTCTAATACGGAAGCTGTACGGCATTGAGTGTGCTGTAGTGCTCTGGTACCTGGTTAGCAATCAAGGGGATCCTCCTAAACACAGGCCTCGCCCCACAGCTCAGGACACAGGCCCAACTCGCATTGATTCGGAACAACCTGTAATGTAGCTGCTGCTGTCAGGCAGATAGTGTTTGGACCCCTCTCTTAGGCTTGTAGTTCCTTGGAAGTTCCATCTCCCAGAAGAAAACAGGATGGCGTTTTGGAATGTATGTCAATTGCAATATGTAAATTCCCAGACTGTCAATTTGCAGCTAGAAAAAGACAAATAGTAACGGCACCTCCAGTTTCCCATGCTTTGGGCTGAAAGGTGACAAGGAAACCTAGTGGTTGAAGAAGAGACCACATATCAAGAATAGAGTGATTTTCTGTTTCTACAACATCTCTCTGAGACAGCCAGAGAGAGGTGGGGGTCCTGTTATTTCCTAACCACTAACCCCTAGTGAATACCCTTTTTCTGTTCTCCACACATACAATGATCTACATGAGATTCAATCAGGCTGACCACAAATCCACCCCAAGTGCTTTGATCTAATATGCCTGGAATAAATAGAGCATGATCACTAAGCCCAGCACTATACTCACTCACACAGTCTGTGGAATTTAGCCATTGGCACAGGCAAAGATTAGTGGGTAAGAATGGTGGAAAGAAAGTAAGAGTAGAATGGAAAGTAATTTCAGGTCAGAAAAATGAAGTGGAAATGAAGACTTGGTGGCAAGCCTCCTGAGAAAATGAAAAAACAACAACAACAAAAACCAAAAAACAAAAAGACCAAAAAAAAAAAAAAAAAAGAAAAAAAAAAAAGCAAAACCTGTTTCCCGGTCTCCCAAGACTCTCTCTCAAACTAAGCTCAATTACAGAAGGCAATTATTTATATATGTTCACAGCCTCCATGGACCCCAACCCATGCTAGTGCTAACAGGCGTTGCGCTCTTGGCAACCCAATGCCCTTGGGCACTAGCCAGTGCTGTTGCATCCTGGAAGGTCTGCAGGTACCTTCCCCCTGGTCCACTCCTGCTCAGCATGCTCTTTCTGTGTCCCTGGTTTTGGAATGATTGTTTAAGATCCTACAAGGGAATGGATCTTTCATGTACTTTTTAATCTTCAAGCATTAAATTTAAGAGTGACTTTGGAGTGAATGGCTTACATTCATTAGACAAGGTACAAAGGGGCCTTCATAATGACATAGATTAATATACAGGGGGTCACAGGGTTAGCGGCACTTGTTTTAACAATACTCTGAACAGAAACTTCGAATCCTGCCTCCTGGGAAGCAAAGGCACTTAGGTCTTGAACATTAGCAGCACTATATTGATTCAAGAATCTTCTATTTAGCAATCTGTTGAATGTGCCAAGTAACGGGGAGGGGGATATTGGGCCCTATGTTCATGGCACTTTGAATGTTAGAATTCACTAAAACTGCATAGCGAGGTGTGGCTCCCAAAGAAGGGAGAATTATGAGACTTAAATGGGAAAATAAAGGTCTTATCCAATTTGGGACTTCTGAATTTTATAAGCTGGAAGCACTGGAGCCCAACTTTTCTCTACCATGGAATGTCTGTACTTTCTGTTTGCAATATGGCTCTTTTCCATTCTGAATAACTATATGTCAGTGTAAAGAATGTGTGAGTCTGTCTGTCTGTCTGTCTCTCTCTGTGTGTGTGTGTGTGTGTTCAGTAAAAAGGTTAAAAAGCCTCACACAGCTCTGAATTTTATGCTGCTAAAGCCTGAGACTGCACTACAATCGCATATCCACCTAGGTCTACCAGAAACAATTCCAGGGCTAAGGAATTGTCCTGTCACTTGAGGCAAAGGTGACCTACTTATGACAACAATGAAGGGAATTCTCAGACTTCAATGTCAATATCACAAACTACTACTCAGAACTCTTTTTTTATGGTAAGCACAATGGAATAACCTGAGATGCTTAAAAAACTTTACTAAGAGACATATGGACACTAATATAAATATCTTTTTGTGTTTATAAAAAGGACTCCTAGGAGGCTCCCTCTTGCCTTTGCATTCTGACTCGGAGTATCGTCGTCTTATCTTGCTCATGGCATTTGGCAGAAAGCACTTCACATATGACGGGTAACAGCTCTGTTCTCAGCCACAACTATCACTCAAAATCATCCTGAGACATCCTGCTCCTTCACTGCTGACTGTGATTAAAACATCTCACGACGATTGATCTTAATGAAAACAGCACACAATCCTTACTCTTAAGTGGTTAAATTCCCATCTTCAACCTACCCTGAACAAATCAAACAGAACACAGGAATGGCACATGATCTTAGATACAGGAAACGTCTTTTCCCACTTGCTAGACCTTGTGAATTTATGACAATATGTTCCACTCCCTGTGTGTACCCAGGCCATTATATTCCTGACAGTTTGGAGGACTGCTCCATACCGGAAGGCCCCTCCCAGGTTTCCTGGTTCCTGTGAGAAGCCCTTTTGGCTGATACCTGGCATGCAGTGAAAGGTTTAATCCTCCAGAGGAATGGAGGGATGTCGAGGACGGAGATCTGAAGACTGAAGGTATTCCCTTTGAAATGCAGCAGCTTTGGTTCTTCCAGGAGCTGGCCGCCTTGGTGCCGTTCATCAGAGACCACTTCCTGTAGGAGCAGGAAAGAAAAGGAAGAGGCACGTTGACGCAAACAGCTTTGTGTAGACTCTGCTCTGTGGTGTGGACAAACACTACCATGTATACCTGTGACGAAACACACAATTCCATAGCCAGACAGAGCCCCAGACTTGAGATTGAAAGCTGCTGAAAAATAGTGATCTGATCACTGAGAAACAACTATTCGTTTTTGCTTATGTTATGTAGGCCTATTCAGATTTATTTATTTTGTGTCATGTGGGTATCAGAATGTAGAGGTGAGTAGACTTGCGAATCATTTCTGTCCTACTATGTGCATTCCTGAGATTGAACTCAGGTCATCAGGCTTGTCTTTACCTCAGCAAATGCCTTTACCTTCTGAGTTATCTTGATGTCCCTTGTAGAGGTATTTTTATTATTATTATTATTATTATTATTATTATTATTATTATTATTATTATTTTTTTAGTATACATTCCTTATACAAAATCATGGGCATCATCAGGACATTTTATACAAGCATATCATGAACTTTAACCATAACAATCCCATTACCCTTCTTTCCTCCTCCTTTCACAGGTCCC
Source organism: Acomys russatus (assembly GCF_903995435.1). NCBI lineage: Eukaryota > Metazoa > Chordata > Mammalia > Rodentia > Muridae > Acomys > Acomys russatus. Next base: position 19,310,867 of record NC_067163.1, read on the forward strand.
CTCTTTCCACATAGACCCTTTTAGATTTTTGTTTCTCTTGGTTATTCTGAACAGTGTCCCACTGAACGAGGCCATGCAGGTGTCTTTGTGGTATACTGACTTGGATTTCTTCATGAGTGCTACTCCTGGATCAAACAGGATTGCTTTTTAATTTTCTGAGGAACCTCAATACTGATTTCCATAATAGCTTCAACTAACTTACATTCCCCCCACCCCCAGCAGTCTATAGGAGAGTTCCCTCTACCTCCATCCACTTGAGCCAGCATTTGTTATTTGTTTCCTTCTAGCTGCTTTTAAACTAACTGGGAATTTGCTTAACCTACAGCTCTTCCTTGTCTCCAAGCTGATTCTAATACTGTTGAGTTTCCAGAAGGATATGGATCTCATTGGATGTGCTATCATCCAGGGACTGGCTGTACACAGAGTGCTACACCACCCTTCACCAAACAGGCAGACAAGGGATTTTCTTCTCTACTGCAACTGTTCACTAAGTCAGGCATTATCTCACATTCATTTTCGGCTCAAAATAAATGTTCTAGAGTGCGTGTTTATTTGAAGTAGCATTCATAAAAGTTTTTAAGCCAAAAGGCCAAGAAAAACAAGTTCTTTATCAAGTTAGCTTGACTTCAGAAACAAGAAATTGAATTTCCAAGGTAAACATTCCTGTATGTTTCACAGAGAGATCACTATAATTACCCTCATGACAAACAAAGCCCACACAGGTTCTACTGAGTGAACACTTAATTGCTTCTGAATTTGTTGTGATCAGAATTACACTGATAGGGCAAGTGGAACAGTTAGATAAATATGTAGCCTGCAAAGTATTAAATTCCTGCAGGGGTAAGGCTTTTGTTGGCTGGAGATGAGAGCCCTCCCCAGGTTCATTTGTAAAATCACCCTTGACTTGCAGTTTCCTCGCAGAGCTAGAAGAAATGCCAGGCTATACTGCCTTTCTGCATTATAGTTTCCAAGATGCTCCAATCAGCTGGAAGAAGTACGGTGAGTTGATGAGGATGCACAGGTTGCCTTTCAGTCTTCAGATGCTAAAACTGTCCCCTGGTGTGACTATCTCGTGGCTTGAGATATAAAGACATGCCTTTCTAAGGTTTTAGAAATATTAGATACCAGAACTTCATATACACGGCAAGTATTCTAATACACACTTACATCCTTGTCTTTAAAAATGTTTTATTTTAAGACATGTTCTCACTAGGTTGCACAGGTTGGTCTGAGTTCATGATGCTCATGTGTTAGTTGCCCATGTGGGTTATAAATCTGGTTTGCACACCTGGCTATAGAATGACTGACAATTATAGAATGTTTCTAATTTTTATTCTTGGGTAGTCTGCTGGCTACTTTGGGTATTGTTGCTCTGGGTATTTTTTGTTCGTTTGTTTGTTTTTAGTTTTTCTGTCAATTTGACATAACCTAGCCCTATCTGGGAAGAGGGACTCTCAGTTGAGAAAATGACTGCATCACATTGACCTGCAGGGAAGCTCGTGGGAGCATTTTCATAATTAATGATTGACTGATGTGGAAAGGCCCAGTATACTATGGGTGGTGCTGTCCTTGGGTATGTGGTACATAAAAAAGAAAAGTTTATAAGGAGCAAGTTGATAAACAGTGTTCCTTTGGGGCCTTGGTTTCAGATTCTGATTCGATGTTCCTGCTTGGGCTTGGTAACTTTCCTTCATGATGGACTGCGACTGAGACAAGAAAGCCACATTTCCTCTCCAAGTAGCTTTTGGTTATGGTGGGTTTTTGTTGCTGTTGTTGTTGTTGCTTGCTTGTTTGTTTTGTTTTTGGTCTTTTTGTTTTTGTTTTTTATCACAGCAATAGAAAGCAAAGTAAGACAAGTAGCCCACAGAAAGGTTGGTCCTCTAGTATGTCAGGGTAAAATGGCAGCAGCCCACACCATTTGCTGCTTTGTGTTCCAGCTCATGGGGAGGACATTGCTTGGAACTTGAACACCAGCATCCAGATGGCTAGGATCCTGTAGATGTTCTCTTTCCTCACTGGCCATGGTGACCAGGAACCATGGTGGCTATTAAAGGTCTTGGAATGTGACAGTGTGAGTAACAATTACTGTATCAAACAGATACTTCATGTCATTAGAGACTGCAAAGTTGGTTACATCATGTAGCCTGTGCCTTTCATGCAGAGTGGTAGGAAATGGACAGAATGGGGAAGAGAATCCTAATTAATCCCAAATGCCTACTGGGGTAAGACATTGGCATTTTAGTAGACCGAGTCAACAGTTTCTTCATGTGAGATTTATGGGTGCCCACTGGAGCTCAGGCTGAACACTGACTATTTTTCCATGCAACCATAACCCACCCATCAGTTGACATATGATTACTATGCTGTATTCATGTATGAGAATATATATATATATGCATAAATCATAATTTCTATCACTAAGTCCTGTATTTACAGGTGATCCTAATAAGGTCACTAGGGCCTTTACATGAAAATTATTTGTCTAAAGTTCTATGGCCAATGGCAGAGGAAGGCTAGAACTGCTCATCTTCATCACAGTCCAATACTTCTTTGCATAGATATCCTCATCTTTTGTTATACTAAGCTTACTATGTTCTTAAAGTTATGGGAAATGTAAACCACTATCACTTCTTTACTATGAATACTTTTTTATTGGTACAAGACATAGTTATAAGATGACATAAGTCAATGAATGTTTACTATAGACTATATATACATATAGATATATATACGCATATACATATATATTCTTTAAAATGTAGAAAGTGGGATGAGATTAGGGGTTAGAGGGCTCAGTGGAATAGAGTACTTGCTTTAGAAGCACAAGGACCTGAGCTTGAATTTGCAGCAGCCACACAGAAAGTCAGGCATGGCTACACCTTCTGTGTCTCAGCACTGGGGCCAGACAATAAAAAGAAGCCAAAAGCTCCATGGCCCGAAAGCCTAGACAAAGGCTTCTGCTTTGGTGAGAGGTTCTAACTCAGGGTAGTCAGTAGGCATAGAGGAAGACACCTGACCTGACATTCTGCTCTGATGTTCACATGTATGTGCAGAAGTGCATGCTCATTCACATTCATGTGCAAACCACATACACATACAAACACATATACAACAGATGCAATACAGATTTAACACACACAATGCACAGGGGAGAATTTATAAAATAAATGTATAGTTACTTAAAATTACCATGTAGTAAGAGCTATCTTTTTAAATGTCTCGCTTTAGGCTCCTTAATTTAAATATAAGTGTAATTATGCTTTATCTTTTTAGCATACTGCTATACAAAAAAACAGCTATGTACAATTAACATTATTGCCTAGTCTTCGGCAAAATATTAAGCAATTAGATGAGTTCTGAAGCAAAGTAATTATTAAATGAAAAGGCCCACTTATGAACTAATCACTATATTTACATTAAAAATTTATAGCTTACTTTGTAGTCAGAAAAATAAACAAACAACTTAAAAAGAGAATATTTTGGCATTGTCAGAGAAATGTAATCCTGCATACACTGAATTGTATTATTCTTAAGAGCTTGATAGCCATCAAATTTTTGTTGTTGTTGTCAATTTTTAGATATGGTTTTGACATTTAGCCCAGGTTGGCTTTGAACTAAGGAATCACCACTACAACCAAGTACACATGGGTTTGCGGATCAGTGATGCACACAGATGTACCAAATTCATTTTGAATCATCTACAGGGACAATGTGGCCTGATAGTCACTCTATTTTGCCTCCTGTTAAGTCCACCCTACTCTTTAGCTGGTTCTGTTAATGAAACAGAAAGACCTGGTTCTTTGTATATAAAATATACCTGAAGTGCTCTGGACCATGGTTTTACTGGGCCCTCAACTTCTTCTCTTAGCATTTGGGCCTGCAACCCATCCAGCTCTTGAAGCTGCATCCAGTAGAAACCTGAGTATTGCAGCTCACTGAGCTCTCTTTATGTTGATTTAATGAGACAGCGGGCAATGCTCAGGGATGCTTAGGGGATGCTAACAGAGGCAGGCTGAATTTACATATGTATGAGACAAAACTGTTTGAACTTAACACACACACACACACACACAGACATGCACATTGTGTTGCTGTGGTGTTTTCCTTTAAATGCTTTATGTGAACAATATTTCCCAAGGTTGCATTATTGATAAACATAAGAACTACATCTGGAGGAAATCCTTTGAAATTAGGTTCTAAATCCACATTAATGCCAAGTAAGTAATGAGTGCCGAGAGGTACTGAATAGAGGTGCCGAGCGCCATGAAGAGGAAACATGAGTAGGTTTTTCCTCCCCTTTACATTCTAAGATGAAGATACAAAAGATCTTAATTCCTTGCTCTCCTCATGTCAAAATTTATGTGTTTGTGTGTGTGTGTATGTGTGTGTGTATGTATGTGTGTGTGTGTGTATGTGTGTGTGTGTATGTGTGTGTGTGTATGTGTGTGTGTGCGTGTGTGTGTGTGTGTGTGTGTGTGCACACACGCATGCTCATGCATGGGTATGTATGTCACTGTGCCATGAAATATAGTAACAAAAACAGATCTTTGACTGTAACTCCTTTGAAAATATATCTTGACTCCTCTGCCTTGAGTCTCATGCATCCAAGAAGGCAGAGTGTCAGCACAGAGGCACAAAATGGTGGCTCCAGCCATTGCCGAGGAAGCACAGGTTAAGCCCAAACGAGCTCTCAGCCTTGGCAGCTCCCCCTTCTCTTACCTTCAGGCAGCTAACATTTTTTATTTGTTAGTAGCGCACCTGAGTTGATCGCATTTATTATAAAGTCAGTTTTAGATGTCTTTATAAGAACAGATCTTAAAATGTCTAAGCCTACATCAAAACACATCTTAGGCAGCGAGATGACTGCTTTGTTTTCATCATTTGAAGACATTGTTGTTTTCACTCAGTATAGTCCAGACAAATTAGAATTAAGAAGGGTAGCCGTGCAGGCAGGATAGAGGAAGAGAGACTGGATGAAAGTACAAGGCTTTGTCTGTTTATTCAATTCTTCACATGAAATATTATCTGATGGAACTGTTGTATTGTGTGGCCATAATCAGGTGTTAGCATGCAGGTAGATTTGGTCTGGAGGTTCATACTTTTGCAAAGTCTTCTGGAATTTAAGTGTTTTATGAGAAAGAACTTCCCAGGAAGATATGAATGAGACAAAAGATTTAACCATGCCCTAGTAGCAGCCTTCCTTTTTGGTGAAGAGCCAAGCTTTAGCTGAGCGCATATTTGTTATCATTTCCTTGAGATGCAATAAATACAACAGTTGTCACAAGCGTGTCCTAACTATGATAAACATTTCATTATAATGATAGTGGAAACAAATTCTAAGATGGGCAATATCTACAGAAATGCTCTGTGAAAAACTCTATACTAATTTTGATAAACAAAAGCTCTATTAAAAATGCTAAAAATATACATCAGAGAAAAGACAGCTTTTCAACGTCCGTTGCTGAGAAATTCAGATATTCACACGAAGGAGAGAAGCTATCAGTGTCCCTCACCCTGTTGGCTTTGTGAGTAAAGGCGTTTGCCATCAAGCCTGATGACCTGAGTTTGATCCTCAGATCCCAAATGGTGAGAGAAGAGAACCAGCTCCCATAAAGAGTCCTCTGGTGTATACACACACACACACACACACACACACACACACACACACACACACAGACACACTGTGGCACACACGTGACACTACTACTAAATAGACAGTGTAATGAAACACCAACTCCAAATGGATTAAAGACTTTAATGTAAGACTTCAACTTTAGAAACTGTTACAAGGAAAAGTGGAGAAAGCATTTCAAGACATGATTATAAGCAAAGATGTCCTCAACAGGACACCAGTGACCAAGGAAATAATCTTAACAACTGATGGCTGAGAGTTCATGAAGTTAAAAGCCTTCTACACAGTGAAGGGGAGTTTATCTGCTGATGAGACAATCTACAGAATGTGGGAAAAATCTTTGCCAGCTATATGTTTGACAGAAGATTCATATCTGCAATATTCAAAGAACTAACAAAACAAAACAAAACAAACCAATAAAAACTAAGGGGGAGAAAATTCAAACAATCCAATCAATAAATGGGCTGAAGAACTGAACAAATAGCTCTTTACAGATGAAGTACAAACAGCCAATAAGCATACCAAAACATGCTCAACATCACTAGCCATCTACAAATGAAAATAAAAAATGTGTTGAGATCTCATCTCTTCCCTGTCAGAATGACAGTCATTAAGAAAATAAACAACAAGAAATTCTGCAAGCATGTGAACAAAGACAATCCTTGCATCCCATTGGTGGGAATGGAAACTAGTCCAGCTACTATCAGAATCAGTATAGAGACTTCTTAAAAACAAACAAACAGACAGACAGACAAACAAATACCCTAACAGCAGATTTACCCTATGACTCAGCTATACAAGGTTTGGGTATTTACTCCAATGGCTCTAAGTCGTCATATCCCAGTGATAATTGCATATCAATATTTCTTGCAGCACTATTCACAATAACTGAATTACAGGACCAATGGAGCTACGCAATATAAAGGAACTAAGATGAAAAATGTGGTATGTATACACAGTGGACTTTCTTTTAAGCTGAAAGGAACAAAGTGATGATGTTTGTAGAAGAATACAGATAATTGGAGATTAAGTGATTAAGTCAGTCTCAGAAAGACAAATGCTGTATTCTTTGTCATTTATGGATTCTAGATTTTATATAGATACATAAGATCATGTGTACACACATGACATGAAAATACAAGGTAAATTGTTGAGAGGAGCAAAAGGCCTGTGATGACAGCTGTTAGGCTCTCAACTTGACTGAGCTGAGCATCTACTTGGAAGGGAGTTTCAATGAGACCCTGTTCAGATAATGTTCACCTTTGGGCTTGTGTCTGGGAGAGGACTGATGTGGCCACAGTCTCTTTGTGAATGCCACTACTCCCAAGACAGAAGACCCTGGACTGTATACAAGAGCAGAAAATGGATCAAGTACTTGCAGGTAGGCACGAGTTAACATTTCTGCTGGATTGGATGTACTGTCTGCTTCACGATCTGCATGCCTTGAATTCTCTACCATGATAAACTTCAGCAGAAACTGTGAGCTAAAACCCCACTTTTCTGTACATTGCTTTTGTTGGGGTATTTTTATCACAGTAGCAGAAAAGAAGCTAAGAGAGGGTCTAAGCGAATTAGATGGAGCTGTGAGATAGGGAAGATGAGGGGACTCTGGGCTCAGGATATGCTCAGCATACACCAAAGACTTGTAGGAAAATGATTTTGTGATAAACAGTTCTATGTACATGGAATATATGCAAAAATCATACAAGTGTCAGTAACAGTTAACATCTATTATCATGAATATGTGACTATTTCCTAGCACTGTATATATTTATTTAACGGCTTGTACTACATACTTAAAATTAGAAATTAAGCCACTGATTAGCAAACAAAACAAACACCACCAACAAAAACCCAGAATGCCATTGTTTTATTTTTAGTTTTGTGGCTTATTATTAATAATCCTGGACATGTTACAAATCAAGTATTTTTCTGTGTATGTTGGGGAAATACTATGAGAGATATGAAAAATAAGCCAACAACGTAGACAGTATTTGGAGCTCATAACACTTTAGCTGATATTAGCCATGGAATGTTTTAGAGGCTCAGGGAATGGTTGAAGCTTTCTTAAAATGAAAGTTTCAGTGGGCTAGTAATTGTTAATGAATATCACATATAAAGTCATGAAAATACAACCCCGATGTTTTAAGATATTAAGGAGGCACCAGTGATTCTACATGGAAAGCTCTGAACACATTACTCAGCAAGATAAAAGTACAGAACATGAGTGTGTAACAGGAAGAGAGAAGAGGGAAAGAAAAGGATACACAAAGCTAGGTGACTATATTCTAAATGAAGAAGCCTTTTTCAGAAAAACTTAATGCTTTATACTCTATCCACAATTAAAAAAAATTCTGGGGCTGGAGAGATGGCTCAGAAGTTAAGAGCAGTGTCTGTTCTTCCAAAGGTCCTGAGTTCAATTCCCGGCAACCACATGGTGGCTCGCAACCATCTATAAGGAGATCTGCTGCCCTCTTCTGGTCTGCACACACATATGCTGGTAGGATAAATAATAAATAAATAAATCTTTTTTAAAAAGCTGTAAGTTATACATTCCAGGCTGAGGAGCTCTCAGACACCCAGAAGGAAGGTGTGGTCTCAGGGCAGCTTTCACATTCTTCTTCCAATAACAAACGACTTGAAAACCTTCTATATCTCAGGGAATTGGAGAGATAAAGGGTCACTAGTGTAGAAAGATTTAATGGGTGAGGTTCAATGGCATATGTACTAGAAGCATTTCCCTAGAGTCAAGTCTTACTGAGGTGGGAACACTTCTGGATAATTCAGTAAGGACACCCGGAGTCCACGGTGTCAGAACAGCATTTTCCCGAGCACTAAGAAGGATAGACGGCCAGCAGGGATAGGTAGGGAAGTAGAAGCTGGCATTAAAGTGTTCTTACGACTTCCCTTGTAATGCAGATCTGTCCAAACATTTGAGTTGCTGTAAAGTCTTGTCACGTCAATGGAAATGAAAATGGACTGTTGAAAAGTACTGGGGGATGAACTCTCTAGGAAAACGTCTGTCTTGCTGGCACATATATAAATGAGAGTACTGTTCAAAGGAAAGTCTAACCTGGTGTCGGGCTAACTCTGACGGCACTGAGAGAAAGTAGCCAACAGTAGATCACCTATGTGAGCCTGGCCACAGTGTGTTCTCTATAGAACTGCAGTTGGCTCCAGCTGCAACACCCGGCCGAGTTACTAAGCGTTATCTAGTTGGAATCATTGGTGCATGTCAGACACCAGTTTAGTGTAGGTAGTAATCCCAACATGCACTCCTCTAGTTAGTAATCCATTCTTTGTTTTGGAATCCCAAATGTCAACTGTGTATTTTCTCTTATGAAGAATTCTCCTTTGTGGGGGTAGGAGGAAGGGTTAATGAAGAGTATAAAATAACAATTGTAGGATGAGGATTAATGCTTAATTGGAACTCTTCACAAATTACATGTATGTGTATGTGTGTGTCTGTATACACACACACACACAGACACATACACACACACACACACACACACACACACACACACACCTTTGGGGAGCTAAGATTAAACATGCCCTTCACAACATCTAGGCATGCAGGCTGTCATGATATCACCTCCTGCATATGTTCAGGATCCCTTTGGGTCCTTGAATCTCTTCTATTGGTAAACATGAGTGCTCCCGCTCACTGTCTTAAAGTCTAGTCATTGAGGACATGCTCTACACAATGGACTTAACGACCCAGGACTGGAGAAGCAGGGTGTGGAATGACGTGTGTCAGGAGAGCCATGCTATTTATAAGTGGGCGAAGCTTCCGCAGACTGATCCGCACTATCCTTGCACCTATGAATAACCCACACTCTTCAGGAGTATCTAATTTAGGATGTATCTTACATGATTAAAAGCGCCAAAAATAGAGAGTTGAACTACCTCTGCCCCAATAGCCCATCATTAGACTATGTGTCGAAGAGACAGCGTGACTGCCTTGTTTTAGATGGTACATCATTGCTGTTCCCTAAGTCCATCCTTCAGCAGACTCAGGCAGTTTTCTCACTGTTCTTCTCATACCAGATAACTCCCTGCTCTGTGTGCTTTGTACCATTTTCCTTTCATGACCAGGTATCCCTACCTTTTGTCCTCCTTTCATGAGAGCATGCAAAATGTTCTCAAAAAGTCTTCTCCAACACTTCAATTACATTTTCATTTATTTATTTAAATTATGATTGTACTCTTATATTGTCTCGTAATTTAGTAGACAGTGTTTTTCGTGGGCGTGAATTTAATCTGTGCCCCTTCCTGAGTGCCAAGCACCTCATCTCCTCTGCAAAGGACACACAGTAACAACTCACGTTCAAAGTGGTGTGGGTATCTTTTCCAAGTTTTCACCAAAGAAGCTCCTACTAATACTGATGTTTAGGAAGCTATTATGGTTTCCAATGACTCATGTATTTGGACACTTGTCCCCCAGTTTGTGGCACTGTTTGCAGAGGTTATGGAACCAAGATGGACTTTGCCAAAACAGATGTACCGCTGAGGGCAGGCTTTGAGGGGTTACGGCCTTGCCACATTTCTCATTCCCTCTCTGCTTTCTGGCTGTAAATGGTAAGATAATCAGCCAGCTTCTTACTTTGGCTGCCACAGCATGTGGTCCTGCAGTGACAGACTTATTGCGCTGGAACCATAAGCCAAAACAAACTGGTTTTAGTTTAGGTCGCTTTTGGTCCTGGCAATTTATTATAGCAATTGGAAAGCAACTAATATAGATAATCATAATCTTCACCGTACCAAATGAATAGTTATGACAAGACTGACCTGAAATGCACACGGAGTGTTGTCCACACAGTAAACTCTCAGATTGTAATCCAGTGAGTTACAGGACATGCAGCCAAACACGGCCACCTTGAGCTGCTTTACGGCACAGTCTGTGATTGGCTCCCCTGTGAGGGCATACGTTCCAAAGCTATCAAGGAGCACATGGCAGGCAAAGGGATCCAAAAGGCAGTAACAGGATGTGGACTCATCCTCCACTGACATCACTTCCTGTTAGAGAAAGATGTGCTAAATTCTTTCAGTTTGGTAACACCATAGGGTCCAATAGTTCACACAGGCATAAATAAATTAACGTTTCCAGAATATTGTATTGTCTTAAATATCAGTTAGATGGTTGTTTTCTATTAAAATAACAGCTGAAGGCAAAAATGCATGAAATGGTTATATACAGTGTGAATGTCCATTTTAATAGGAACAATAACAAACATTGCTTTGAAATTTCCATTTCTAGTTAATTGTTTAATACCAGTTTTTAAAAAGTTGAACATTAACCTCAATAAGTAGACTTACACTATTATTACTTTTGTTTCGCAGATCTAATTCTGAAAACCTTCTAAAATACCCTTAAGTTGGTGTTTATTTTCGCTCCAACACTTTATCTTCTTTCATTTCATTGCAAGCATTCGCGGGGGACCATTAAATAAATGATTTGGATAAGATGCACTAGAATATTCCACCCTCTCTGATAAGAACTTAGGCATGTGTGACTAGATTGGTGGAGCATAAATATAACACCATCTGGATGGAGAAGATTGTGAGGAAAAGCTGAGAAATAAAGTGGTACAAAATGAGGGCAAAACAAAACACAAGGGGGAGAAGACTACAATGTGACCCCTCAGTGAACTTTATAGCCCCAAATGTTCTCCCATCATAGCACCAGGACCCAATACACAGCAGAATGCATTCTAGAACAAAGAAAATGGACTGATCTCAAGATATCTCTGTGCCTGGCAAATGCGATCCATTGCAGCAACTGCGTACGTTTCCCCTAGAAAAACATGATTTTTCTGCTATTTATTTTGCCTGAAGTACCTCTTAGGAGGCAAGATTCCAGGACTAGCAGGTGCAGGTCGCTGTGTTCCAATAAGATAATTCACCTGGTTTCATATAAACTGACTTTAGATGGACATAAAGAATTCCCTATCAGACAGGCAAATCAGCACTGTCACTTGAAATAGTAATTCAGTGGCAATCTTTCTTGGCTGCGACTGTCTCTTTGGTTGTTCGCCTCCTATTATACATTCTCATTCCCTTTTCCTACCTCTCTCAGATTGAGATATATCTCCTTGCACGGACTTACTTCCACAGGAAATCAGTAGTGGTAATTCTCCATGTATTTGCTAATGCTGTAAACATATATTTGGCACAGCGTGTTCCTGAATACTTCTAAACGTAGCCTGTCCTCCTTGAGCTACATCCCCATTGGCAAACAGTAATGTCAGTTCAGAAAAGGACATGGCTTAGATAGAAGTCGGAAAACTCAGTAAGCAGGCACATAGTGTATGCATCTCTGTGCGCTGTCACTACTCAGTTATCAGAACAAACAGCAACTCTGGATTATATCTCGCCTCTGTTTCCCATTACAACTTGAAAAGGCTAGCAAACACCTAGAGGGCTGTATAAAATGAATGCCACAACTGCTTGGAAACCAGCAAATGCTCAACAGCTTCACAGCTCATCCACTGTAATAAGGATAGTTAAGGTTAAATCTAACCCATCCATAGAATCCAAAAACAAAACCAAACAAAACAAGACAAACAAACAAAAACGCACACAACATCTTACCTCCCACTTCCCCTGCTGTGTCCTCTTCTTCAAGTGGATGTTCCAGTGCTCTGAACTGACATCTGCACAGTGAGGGATGGTCAGTGCAAAGGGAGTTGTGACAAGCATATCCGGAGGCCCACAGGTGACTTCAGGACTCAGGAGAACCTCAGAGCCATCTGACTGCAGGCTTCAGAGACGAGCAAGGACAGGACAGAGAAGCAAGTAAAGGGTGAGGGACTCTGAATGAAAAATTAGTTACTGATGGGGACAGTGTACAAGCACAGTGCAGTTGCTTTCTAGAATGATCCGGAGAACAGGAGTTTGCCTTAAGCTGCCCAGGCATAACGTATGGTTAGATTTCAAATGGCTTCACCAACAAGATGTTGTTAGTGTGTAGGAGATGCAGATGACCTGCCTTCAGGGTCCTAGCAGTTCCTTATGGCATCACCTGATTCAGCTGCCAGTGTGTTAGGTGTGTGCAGATATGAGGACCATAAGGACCGCCCTCCACCCGCAGCGCTCTCTCCCTCTCCCCTCTTCCTCCCTCTCTCCCCGCTCTCTGTCCTGGGTGCCCCTTTCTCTTCCGCCTTGCCCCCTCTCTCTCTGCCTTCATGGCCCACCCCTCTCTCTTCCCTCTCTTTCCCCTCAATAAATCTCCTTTATACCAGACCTGTTGCAAGGCGTAATTCCTCAGCGGACACACCTTGGCATCGGTTGCCATGGTGCTCCCTGTCACTGCTGCATCATCATCATCATCACATTTATCACTTTCATATACCACACATATCACATTGCCCTTTTGAGAATAAAGGGAAGAATAAAAGAACCCTACAGCATATCTTCAGAGGCTACGCAAGTTATCAAATTATCATTCTCATTAACATAGTCCTACCAGAAATAAATCCCAAGAATTTTATAGAACTGACTCCCTTGGTTGCTTCATCACCAGACCCTTTCCCCAAACAACATAGTCAACAATATTTTAGTGCTAGTAAGTGATGAAACAAGTTGTTATGCAACAGAACACTATCTGGAGTATATACAAATTAGACATGATTATTGTGGTTTAAAAAACATGCCTTTAATCTCAGCACTCGAGAGGCAGAGGCAGGCAGATCCCTGTGAGTTTGAGGCCAGCCTGGTCTACAAAGTGAATCCAGGACAGCCAAGGCTAACACAGAGAAATCCTGTCTCAAAAAACCAAACAAAAACAAAAACAAAAACAAAAACAAATAAACCGCAATTATTTCTATAGTGTACAAGCATATCAGTTCTATACTATTTTAGACTGATAGCTCAGTGGAAAGCTATAAATGTATATAATCATGCATGTGATATATAACTTTCAACTCTATTTCACATCTAAATTTAAAGTCATTTCACCCAAATCTGGAAGTTCAGATTTTCCTCTCTGTAAATTATTTACAATGAAAATGCTATTGCAGGACAGACAAACCCAAGTGAAACTTCCGTAAAGGCACCACACCTCATTGACTCCCTCTTTTTCATGATATAGCTTCCTTCACCCTCCCGTACTGGGAATGGAACACGGGGCCACTGAACCGTACACCAGCCTTCAGCTTTATTCAGCTCTCCCAACAAACAAAAAGAAGATGAAGTTTATATAATAACAGTCATTGAGAATAACATAATAGGAAGCCCACTTAATTTATCCCAACTGCCTGCATGTTGCTGAACAAGCACTGGATCGCTTACTCATTTTGTGGGTTTTCACTTGTAAGAAATATGATGATATAATCAATGAAGTAATTGTAAATTCATAGATGAACAATGCACAGTGAGATCTAGGTCACACAGATCTTACCAAAGCTTCCACCCTCTCCACACAGGAAGACATTTAAGTGTGTCACCCCAGATCTCGAGATCAAGCAGCCCAGCAGCACAAAGTTAAAACTTGTTTCTCAAAGGAGTTTGCCTAAATGCTATCAATTTCTGAATCGAATTTATTGACATTCGCTGGCCTACCTCAAATTCTTAGTGGCCATGCTTGAGCCCATTGTCTATAGTTTCCTATGGCATTAAGTCCAGGTTGCACAACAGAGCAGGAATACCCTACACACACTGCAGACAAGACAGAGCTGAGCATTACCACATGGTCACCCTACCCCCTGCTCCATGAAGGGGAGTCATGGTTTCAAGAAAGATTATTTTTCCAAGATGTCCAAATTGGACAGTTTTCCTCTACAAGTGAAGTGTATGTTAAGCTAAGTAAGATCCATGACTCCCTCCCATTCTCACCACACACCTTTACATCTTTGGAGCAGCAAGGGAGATTACAAAGTTATATTAGCATTAACAAACACTCCTTAGAAAGCCTAGAAAAATATACTTAAGGTCTGAAAAACAAGTGAAGCTCGTGTGTGCTCTCAGCACTCAGTGGTGGCCTGAGAGAGGGTTAAGCACCTTTCTTATAATTGCTACCTGTACTCATTGCGGACAAGAAAAGCAAGGATGCCAGTGAGTGACCGATGGCAATCCTTTCTAAAAGAATTGTTTTATTGCTTTCAGAGAATCATCGCCCTCGTTGAACATATTGCTCAAACATATGGGAATTTGGGGAATTGTTTAATGCCAAATGAACTGAAATCAGCTAATTAGAGGAACCCACACACTCCCTGTGAGTAGCAAGACCCCTCTCAGGCATAGTGGAAACAGAGCCAGCCCTCACAGCCATAGTATGCTGAGTACGGTGCCAGGGCTACACATTCAGCAGGCATTGGGTCCCACCATGAGGGTAAAGTCAGTAAATCAAAGTTTAGATGTAATCCTCCTTCTCTGAAAAGAGTGTCTGTGGATATTGGTGTCTCTCTGGTGATGGAATAAAACTTAATCTCTCCATTTTTCTTTCTATTGGTAACAATAATTTGGCCTTTTCTGTCAGTTTCTATTGTTGCTAATCAGGGAGATTTACCAATATTAATTAAAACCCCTTACACACCTGAGAAGGCATGCAATGGCTGTATAAGGTCACAGAGATGTCAGTCAAAGGGATGTCAGATGGACCACCCTAAGTCTCTGACTCACATCTCCTATGGCCTGTGACTAGACTGTATCTTTCTTTTCTGTCACCATCAAGAGATTTCTGGCCAACGTGCTGGCTCTTGTGACATCCCAAGGAAAGATGGGGGTAGAGAATATGATCTAAGTTGAGTCACTGATAATGATTCGGGACATATAAGGACAGGATTTTAATTGAGTGTGGACAAAGATGAAGCTTTATAAGAAAGGCGTGGGTGGCATTTGCATTTTCTCACATTATATAATATATGACAAAGCAGGATTCATGTTGCTGCTAGAAGAAAAGGCAGCACTGTTTTTTTCTTCTAAAATTGCTGCAAGCTAATAATAACTGAAACTATTAATGGCGATGACTTCAGAACCATAGTATGAACTAGTTCACCACATCACATCCCCCAGTGTGCTTCTCAGATTAAAAAGCCTTGTTGCCTAGGACCTTTATTACCTAAATCTTGCATTGTTTTCTATCAATATTTGCATATACTTATAGGGACATGCATATGTGTCTATCATTTATGTCTTTTGCATGTAAAGATAGTTTGAGATCTGGGTCTCATCTCTAAAAGAACTTTAATACCTGAGTAGCGAATTTATATATTAACTTGTCGTAAGTGTCAATCACTGCATTTAACAAAAATTTCATTGCCTTGGTGAAATACACACTGTTTGCATTTAAGGAACTCTGGCCACAAAGCTGTCGTTCCACTTTGTCCTTGCCTTCTGGCCTGCTCTCAACTCAGCCACGTGCCAGTTCACTCTGTCCTCAAGGAATTTGGGGCTATTTTTGCTGCTCTGCAGTGCTAGGCACTGCCTGAAAGACATGCCCTGCAGACATCCATTGGACTCCCTCTCCTTTTCAGGTCTTTGTGCAAATGACATCCACTAATGAGGTACTCCTTGCCCATGCCCTGGTAATTGGAACATTCTGTACCTACACCAAGAGCTGACCTTTGCTTTTCTTTTGCTCAGTGCTTTCTAATGGACCATCCTATTTTCTCATTTGTTCTTGTGGCACCTCTAAGCTCAGATGTCCTCTTCATGAGCCTAGAGATTTAAAGCAAAGGTCTGTTCATTATTGTATTCTTAGTGCCCAAACATATGGATGGTAAACACCCAAAATGTTGGAAAGAATACGAAAGCCAGCTCTTGAAGGAGCTTCAATTGCTGAAATCTGAAATAGTTTCAGACTCTAATTAAATGAAACTAGAAAGTATAACACACAAAGACACATAAGAATACACAGTAGCATGTTATCTCTGGGATGGGGGTGGCACCATGGTAGTGACCCTAGCTGAGACTCCCAGCAGCGGTGGCTATGGAGCCTGTAGCCAGGTAGGACTTTCATTGGAGAGAGGGTGTCACTAACACACATACAAAACCTTGGACCCAGCCAACTAACTAGTGGCCTAACTTGAGTTCCATGCCATGAGAGAGAGCCTACCACTGATGCTATTAATAATATTCAGCTATAGTTGCAGATAGGAAGCTAACATAACTGTCATCTGAGTGGCTTCGCCCAGCAGCTGATAAAAAAATGATGCAGAGACCCAGAGTTAAACTTTAGACAAAGTGCAGAAGAGGAGGAGGAAGGATTCAAAGAGCCAGAGAAGTCAAGACACCAAAAGAAAACCTGTAAAATAACTAACCTAGACCCATAGGGGCTCACAGAGAATGAACCATCAACCAGACAGCAGCCAAGGCATGAATCTAGCCCGCCCCCCAAGCACTATTTATCTAACAGATGGACAGAGGTCCTCACGTAGGGCCTCTGACCACTGGAGCAGGGTCCGTCTGTGACTCTGTTGGATTCCTTTCCCCATAGCTGGGTTGCCTTGTTTAGCCGCAATAAAAGAAGATGTGCCCAGGCCTACTTGATATGCCAAGTGGCTTGAAACCCATGGGAGGTCTCCCCTTCTCTGAGACCAAAAGGAGGGGGGAAAGGGTGACAGGCAGGGAGGGGGGGGATGGGGAGAAGAGGAGGTAGACAAAGTAAATGAATGAATGAATGAATGAATTCATAAAAGGATATACAGTAGCTACTGATACTACTTAGAATGACAAAAGCTATAAACCCACAAGGGAAAGGTGTGAGGAGTTATGAAACATAGTTTCAAAGTACTTGTCACAAGGCAACTATGGCTTCACAGGGGTGATTTGCCCCATCCAACTTGACACAAGTTGCCAACGTGATGTTGCCAGTAGTGGAAGAAATAGATAGAAGCACAGTGCAGAGAACTCAGCATCTCCTCCTGACCCCTCCCAGGTAGCACAACTTACATCTCATCACTGGGAAGCATGAGAGGAACCCAGTTTGCTAGAAAGTGCACAACATAGCCACTCTGCAGGCTTAGTCGTCATGGTCAGAAAATTCAAAGACCGAATGACTTCAGATTCAAGTTGACTGAAGATACATGGTGATGAAATACAATGAACCATCTTTGTTTTCCATTTTCCATGAAGAGCCTTATTCTGATAAAAGGTGAAACATATATGCTTTGTTCAGCAGGCAATAGTATTTTATCCGTGCTCAGTGTCTGCCTCTGATAAATGTGTTGTCAGAGAAGATAACGTCCAACTTCAGAATTAAATAAGCCCATGTGTGTGGGATCAGGGGGGATCTCGTTGACAAAGGTTTAAACCTTTTGTTCATGTGTACTCGTGCACATTTTACTCACTTGTATAAACACAGCAGGGGAGAACACAGCATAGGCAATACACGCTAGCCCTCACAAACCTCATCACAGTACGTAGAAATTCTGTTACCAGTCTCTAACTTTTCATTAAGTTAGAAAATGTACTCAAACTTTTAAAATGTTGAAATTGAATGAATGGATGAAAGTAGTAGACTCAGGGAGGTTTTTTTTGTTTTTTTTTTTTTAGACTTGTGTCCCATGGAATATGAGCTGGAGGGAGACAGAGGCACCACAGGTAGTGACGTTGGCCCTGTGGAGTACATAGAATTTCTCTCCCCTATCTGTGCACCACTGCCAACACTGCTGACCTTGGCAGGGCTGGGGTAGCTGCCTAGACATGGTGTTTGCTAGCTCAACAGTTGCTGATCTGATACTAAACTTATAAACGATAATTTTCTTCAAGCCCAGCTGTTTCAATTTCTGAGATGAGGAGTTCATTGCTGTTGTCTGCCTTGCTGTGCTTGGCCATCACCATCCCCGCTTTCCTCCTTGTGGCCTAGATCATAGATTAGTGGAGGCTTGCTCATCTTTATACACAGTATCATTCCAGCATCCAGACAGGAGAGTAATGATAGTTTGACTATGGTAGGCCCTTGATTGTTACATAATTAAATCATATTTTAATGGAATAGAAATAAAAGCTAGATAGATATCAGCTGCAGTGCTTAAACTAGACCCCTGAAAGCTAGGTTATTCTAGCCTACTAGAATGTTCAACTGAGGAGATGTACTGTTCTCACTACTTTTACAATTTTTTTCCTTTCCGTTTAATCCATCTGACCTAGGGTTCTAAAATTATGGTAAGGGAAGCCCCCCTCCACAAAGGTTTCAGTTTTGTTGTTATTGGTGGTGGTGTTTTTGTTTGTTTGGTTGGTTGTTTTGTTTTTGCTGCTGTTGTTGTCTTGCCTTGGCCACAGATTACATAGCACCCACGGGAGTGTAACATTCTAGAATCCGGGGGGTGACCTGGGATCTTCAGAGTTACCCTTTCTTACTAGCTTATGCAGGTTGCAAAAGTCAAACACCTGGAAAGAAATAATAGGCAGCGAGGAGCTGAGGAGAGGAGAGAGAAGGGCAAAATCGCTTACTCATTCCAGAGGATTTCTCACTTTTTAATCTTCAGGATGTTCTAAATCAGGAATCTGGCTCTGAATTTCTTCGGGGAGTGTAGTTAATTCTCTATCCCTGGATCCCTCCAGTAAAGAGTCTGTTCCGTGGCCCCTGGAAGAGGGACAGCAACTCCTGTTTCTCTTACACAGTGTCCCTGGCACTAACACTAGAAAATTGTGTCATCCTTAGGGAAATATTCAAAGAACCCTGCACTTGGCCATTTCAGATTCTTCTAATGGGAATTCTCTGTGCAGGTCTGTACCCCTTTTTTTTAATTGGCTTGTTTGGCTTGTTGCTGTGTAGTTTCTTGTTGTCTTTATATATTTAGCTTGGAGATTTTTTTTTTTCTAGAGTCCTAACATTGAGAATAAGGCTGTCTCAGTCGCTGCCTCTTTTGCCTGCTCATGGGACATTTTTCCTCCTACTGGGTTGCCTCACGCAGCTTTGATATAAGGATTTGGGCCTAGTCTCATTGCATCCTGCCATGCTGAGTTTGGTTGATATTAATGGGAGGCCTGTTCTTTTCTGAAGGGAAATGGAGGTGCAGTGGATTTGGAGAGAGATAGGGAAAGTTAGAGAAGAGGAAGGAGAAGAGTCTGGGATGAAGTGTATTAAAAAATGATAAATTACTTAAAAAAAATAAAAGAGGGACTTGGGCTTCTGACAAATACAGTGCAGGCTTCCAAAATGGAATTCGGATACTGGTCCAGTTCAATGTGGAGTGTTAAGGCCTTTGAGGCTGCTCCTGTAACAGAACATTCAATTGAAGCCGATTTCTCCTTACATCTCCAGTCTGTAGGCAGCATCTATTCATAAGCAAGGGTGTCAGGTTTGGAGGTTGATTAGCAGTGACTGGAAATAATGCCACAGCTCATCAAGCCATTGTATTCCATTAGTTGGGAAGCACAGACTGAGAACACTGGATTAAACAGCTTCCATGTACAATTTGCGCGAGAGACTAGAGTGCATCCCTACCACTCAAGGGTTTAAAGATTTGGGTCACCCACATGGTATTATCTGAAATAGGATCACGGGAAGGAGACGGCACAAAGGAGAATGTGGTGAGGATCTGAGCTCCCTGAACCGGAGCAGTGGCACAATTGAGAGAGATTAAACTGTTTGCATATGTTAAACGGCTTTAGTTTACACACACATTCATAGGGTGTTTACCAATTAATATACTAAAGGAAGCACAAATCATGTGCAAATCACCAGCTCCTAGATACAATTTAAGCCTCATCTTTCATTCAGTGTTGGGCTTTTTAGAAGTGAAATGATGCCTCGCTGTGAAAGAGTGAGGGGAGAGGGAAAGGAGCGGGGTCTATGCATCATGCTGCTGTGACAGTTTTTAATATCTAGTAAGTTGTTTATTCATTTACATTTTGAATGGGGAAACAGCTTTCTCTGGAGGAAAT
This sequence comes from Acomys russatus, assembly GCF_903995435.1. Taxonomy (NCBI): domain Eukaryota; kingdom Metazoa; phylum Chordata; class Mammalia; order Rodentia; family Muridae; genus Acomys; species Acomys russatus. The sequence continues at coordinate 19,331,331 of NC_067163.1, forward strand.
GTGAATCTTATTTCATTTTAGTCAGGGAAGACCTAGCGAGAAATCAGGCCCAGTGGCTTCACTGCTTAGATGCAGAGATGTTTCTGGGTAGAGGGATGAGACAAAGCCAGTGTCACATGGCAACTTCGAGGAGGAATTTAGAAGGGTATCTACTGCCTTAATAGTGCCGGTGTGTGTGTGTGTGTGTGTGTGTGTGTGTGTGTGTGTGTGTGTGTGTGTGTGTGTGTGTGTGATTGTGTGTGTATGAGTGTGTGTGTTTGGGGGAATTGTGTTGGCATTGAGCATGAGGGCAGTGGTAGGAGCGGGTTGCGGGACACAGTTTTCAAGCCTAAAATTTTATTTTAGGAAGCTCTAGTGATTAGAAGGCAGGGTTTTACGCATAGAAGGCAAGTGATGAACATCAGAATTAAACACTTCATCCCATAAGCTGGGGTTGTGTAAATTCTGGCACAAGAGTTGTTACACCAGAGGAAGCCTTGGGAAGACAGAATATTAGGATTTGGGAAGAGATCACATAGAGGTTTAAGTTTCTGTCCTATTATTGCTGAAGCACAAACAACTGGAAACAAGCTTTTCTTACAGGTCTGAAGAGCAGAGATCCCACTAAGCTGAAAGGATTTCTTGGCTGTTTCCAGCTGCAGGGTTCTGGTATGTCTTGAGGCAAGGTCCGTCCCTCCATCCTTCAACCTGCTAGCCAGCAGCATGACACTCTCAGACCTGCCTGACTTTGTCATTCCTGCCTTCCTAAGACCCTTCATTGTGCTCATCTGGCTCGTTTGCGGTATCTCTGCTTCTCAAGGCTTTTAACATTACTCATACCTGCAGAATCCCTTGGCCAAAGGGAAAAACATGCCCAGGTCCTGGGAAGCAGCACGGAGCATCTTCAGGGAGCCGGTCTGTTATTGTCCAACCCATTTGTATGTTGTAATCCCCTGTTCCCTGGCCGGCATTATTCTCAGATATGGCTTAACTGATCAAGGTGTTGTTTTTTTTCAGGGTTTCAATGGTGCAGCTACTGGAAGCTCCGCTCCATTATCCAGAGAAGTAACTTTGTGTCTGCATATAGCCTTCTGGAGACCTGGGAGGGTATGGTGGTTTAGCTTAAAGACTTTGCCCAGGGAGCTAGAAGGTGAATGGTTCATGTCTTCCAAGGGCTGTGTGAATCTTCTTAGCAGCACGGAGATAGCCTTACTGAGGGCGCTGTCTTCTTCTGGCATTTTTATTAGACTATAACTATGCGAAGTGGAGAAGATGACATATATTAAATACCTTAATAGGACAGGTTATTTCTACTTCCAGCATGGGCAATAAAAGAGATGGCCATACAAATAAAAATAATTATGGTATGTGGTGCCGGCTCACAATGTGCAATCAAAACCATGAACCAGTGACTTTCCCCTTATTGAGTTAAGGTGTACTTTCTCCTTTGCTCTATTAACAGCATTCAAAAACTATTGTTATCTTGTCAATGGCATCTTTAATTAAAGACTCCCCTAGACCACTCTAATCACTTCCCATTGTGAGACCACTTGGGCTTCAAATGCACTTTGATTAAAATGACGGCAATTTGTATTGAGGTGTACTTGTAGACTGAGGGGTGTGAGGCAGAAAAGAAAGCAGGACTTGGTTTGGGGAGAAAATCTTTTCTGGGGGAAAAAAACAAATCTTAAAAGGACAATAGGTATATGAAGTTTTTTTTTCTTTCTTTCTTTCTTTTCTTTTTTTTCTTTTTTTTCTGTATTTCATTTTGACATTATATTCCAACATGAATGACTTTGTGAAGAAATCATCTTGATTTTACTGGGGAAAGAGTATAATCTTCCACTAACATGTATTAACCTCTCTCAGCCATTAAGATACTATTTGATAAATTGCTCCTTTTATTACAACGTGCGGCAAGGTAGCCTGAATGACTGTGGCTCCCAAATGGCAGCAATTTACTCCCCTGGCACCGGCAGAGTCCTGCTCTGTTGTGTTACTTAGGAATCACCTTTCCTCAGCAGTTCCCTAGCCTCGTTGTGGAGTTAATTAATGGCAAATCTCTCAGAAGGGATAGGGACATGCCATCAATTTGATGCACCCACTAAAACTGTTCTGAAACCCACTTAAAGCAATACAGTGAATTCAAACCCTGGTCTAAGCCCTGAGCAAAGAGAAACAAGTTCTGCATTTTCATCCATCACTAGCAAGCAAAGAAAGCCTGGACGGGGATACAGCATGTTCAAGGTGACCTAAGACAGCTGTCCTGCTAGACTAGCGACTCATCTTCTAATCTAAGTGCCAGCCCACCAGGATTTCACTGTTTGGAATTATACAGTAGATGTTTAATGTATAAATGACAGAGAAGATAATTATCAGAAATGGTGACAAACTCAAAAGCATTGGAGGGGAGTTTGCTGTAGTTTTACAAGGGTCTTGAGAGTGAACCACTAACATCTTCACTGTAATTGTTTTAAGCCCACAAGTGTGGAGGCATCATGAAGACAACTAGAACCATCAGAGAGCATCTGTTGTTTATGTAATAAAAAACAATTAGGGCTGCAGGAGGTGGTTTAGTCAGTAAAATTCTTATGGTGCACGCATGAGGACTTGAGTCCAGATCTACAGGACCCAAGTTATAAACACTAGTATAATGGCATGAACTTGTAGTCTCAAAGCTAAGGAAGTAGAGACAGGAGGATGCCTGGAGCTTGCAGGTCAGACAGTCTTGCAGAACTAATGAGCTCTGGGTTCAGTGAGAGATTCTGTTTTAGGAAACAAGGCATGAGCAACTGAGAAAGACACTGGATACTGACACCTGGTCTCCACATGAGGAAAGACATATGTATGTGTACATACACACACATTCACAGGAACATGACTCTACACATGTACATAAACCAGGATGGGGTCTTCCTGGACTGCAGGCATGTAATTCCAGCTGCTATAGAAGATAAGGCAAGAATGTCAGTAGTCAAAGTATGCTTGGTCTATGGAGTAAGGTCAACGTCAATCTTGATAATGAGATGCTACTTCAAAATGAAAAATAAAAAGAGGGCTTTAAATGTAGATGAATTTTAATTCAGCAACATGGCTGCTCTGGCAAGGGATCGCATCCAAAGACTTTCTAGGTCTATGTGTTCTGTCTGGAATGTAGACACGCTCTGGATTACAGTATGATCTGGCTGGAATATAGACATACTCTTAGTACACGTCTTTAATACGAAACTATGTAGGCAAGGTTACTTTATAGAAGGAAGCAGCCATGTTTGAAAGTTAAGTTTAATTGAGGGGCAGACAAAGTGATGAATCAGAGAAGGATCTGACAGAATGAGTGAGAGATAGGACATGCCCAACCTTCACGAGAACAGGACAGGAAAGAGAGGCTACTTACCAGCAGAGGTGCAGGGGAAGATAGATAGAATTTTTTTACTGAGAGTTTTATCTGGGATAGTTTCATAGAGACTGGTTGCAAGGAGAACAAGCTAGACTTGGTGAAGACAGAAAGGGCCAGCAGACTAGAAGATATGGCCAGAATTTGTTTGAGGTCAGGCAGAGCAATTTAGTCAGAGGCCAAAAGAAACCAGTTTGAATCAGTCAGCTTGGAGAGGTGTTTGGGCCAGAACAACTGAATTGAACCAGCCAGCAAGATTCAGACAGACCCAGAAAGGCTTGGGAACAGCTCTCATCTCAGCTCCTCATCTAAGGAAATAGCAACATTTACATCATGCAGTTCAGCGGTAGAGTATTTCTCTAGCATGTTCGAGGCCCTAGCTTTGAACTCTGTTTGCACATAATGAGTAAGTGAATTAATGAGTAAGAAAATGGTATCTTATAGTTTTAACTGGACTTCTTCTATAGAAAGTTACTGTATTATTCAACTCTGAAAACAGTTAACAACATGTAGAGAAAAAGAATGGTTTGCTCAGGTTTATCGTGGCTCTTGATGAGGCTAAGTAGAACCCAAGCAGTCTGAATTTCTGTGCCCCCCTCAGTCTACCACGTCAATTAATTTCTGACGATTCTTTCCTTCTCGTGCAATGTCAATGCCTAAGTTAGCAATAAAATCTTGAAAATTATTGCATGTCATTAGTAAAATTCGATGAGCTTCGAGATGACAGGTAGATTCTTACCTAGAAAGGCAGGATATTTTACCTTCAATGGAGTAGGGAAACAGATTCTATACTCCACATCCTCACTTCATGCTTGTAAGTCAGAATACTGTCATATCCTGCGGCTTCAGGATGAACCAAAATTTTACTTTACTATGTCCTCCCATCCTTGCCCCCTACCATGGTTACATTGCTTGTTTATTTCTACTCTCTCTTTTATGTATTCTCTCTCTCTCTCTCTATCTCTCTATCTCTCTCTCTCCCCCACCCCCATCATTTTTTCCCTATAAGTTAGAGAGCTATGTTTATTCCCTGGAAATAAATCCAAAGTTGTTTCTAGAGCTACTGTTATCAGAAACTGTCAAGTGATCTTCAGTTGGCAAATCTTTCTGTGCTAATTAATCATCAGGTCCCAAGCCAGAGTATTGAGCAATATCTTCAAACCTTCCATATCCTTTAGTGCGCGCGCCTGTGCACGCGCGCGCACACACACACACACACACACACACACACACACACACACACACCCCTCCCTAGTCTCTCTTACCCCCTCTCCCCTGACCTCTATATACAGATTAGAGAATGGATTTAAATGTTCATGATTAGAAAGAACACATAACTGTAGAGTGGCTATAATTTATTGTCCAAATTGGTACTGTATAGAGGGAGAAAAAAGGACACCAACAATAACCCCACAAGGAGGTCACTTGTACGATGTAGGGCTGCACTTTGGGGTCAGTGGGCATGAGGCAGTACATAAAACTTCCAAAAATGACTCTTACCAGGTTTCCCAATCTAGAGCCTCATCAGTCCTTAAAATCAAATCACTTCCCCTCTCACTCCTTCAGGGAGTAGGCAACTCTACTGGGGAAATAATTCATATTTATGTCTCCTTCCTTATCCTTTCACTTTTAGGATTTTGTTCTGTTTGGCTTCGTTTTTATTTATTTACTTATTTATTTTAAGATTTACTTATTATGTACACAGTAATCTGCCTGCATGTAACACCTGCAGGCCAGAAAAGGGCATCAGATTTCATTGTAGATGGTTGTGAGCCATCAAGTGGTTGCTGGGAATTGAACTCAGGACCTTTAGAAGAGCAGGCAGTGCTCTTAACTTCTGAGTCATCTGAGTCATCTCTCCAGCCCCTGGTTTCACTTTTCAACTGCATGATAATAATGACTACCAATATACATAGACATAAACATGCGCACACAAACACACACACACACAAACACACACACAGACACATACACATGTGCACACGCGCAGCGTGTTTTGAGGGTCCACTTGGTTTGATTAAGAAACACCCAGGCAGTTAGAGAGGAACAACTATTGTAGGTGTGTCTGTCAGGGCATTTGCAGAGACAATTGGACAATTATTTTTGCCAACAGTTGTATGTAAGCACCAGCAGACCCCTGTGGCGCCTGTTGGTGGAAGCTCCTCCTGAGACACTGTCCCCTCACACTGCAGTAGCTTGGAAAATGCTGTGACCCACACCTCAGAGCTATGGTTCACCTCATGTCTTGGGAACATGGAGCCTGGAAATTATGCCCTTTCCCTTGGCTTTGCCACTGTCCTGGTTGCTGTTTTTTTTTTTTTTTTTTTTCCAAATTGACATAAACTATAATTATCTGGGAAGAGGAATCTCAATTAAGAAAATGTCTTCATTAAATTGCCTGTAGGCAAGTCTTGATTAATGATTGATGTGGGAGGGCCTGTCATACTAGAGACAGTGCTATTCCTGGGAAGGTGGTCTTGGATGGAACAAGGAAAGCAAGCTGAATAAGGCAAGGGGAGCAAGCCGGTAAGCAACACTCCCTCATTGTCTCTACTTCAGTCCCTGCCCCACCTTCCCTCTGTGATGGACAGTGACCTGAGAGTTGCAAGACAAAACATTTACTTCCCCAAGTTGCTTTCAGCAATGGTCTTGTCACAGCAACAGAGAGAAAACTAGGGCAACCACCATGCCCAGTATCCCCAAAGGTTTCTCCCCTCCCCCAATCCTGGGAGCATGGAACGGGCAGAGAAACCGGCAATGAGAACAGCTACCAGTGCCACTTCCCTATACATAACTCTAAATTTATAGCCAATTCTCATTTGGTCTTTGGAGAGGGCAAGAGAAAACATTCTTTGAGATTATGTTTCCCTAAATGTGATTTATTTATTTTTCTCCCTCTAGTTGCATTCTTGTATCAACAGAAAGGGAGGAGATGGGGGTGTGTGCATGGGAGGGGGGGGGCCCTGGGGTGCTCCAGGATGAGATGCTGTCTCCTGGCAGGGTGTACATGGAACTGGGAAATTGGCCTTGGTGCTGTGACTAGCAAATCCCTGAAATCTAAGATTGGGGTTATTTGACAATAACTTTCTAATCTCTGTAGGTTCCACAAATAACAAGGAAACAGACAAACAAACAAGGAACACACTAGGTTCCAAACTCTTCTGTGTGGTATAAGAAGACCTTTTCTCTTCCACTTCTGTATGTGCTATTAGTTCTCCTAGGTCCATAATACTGAACAAACCTGGCACTTCATAATTGTTGACTGAAGAGCTTTAACATCTCCAGTCACGGAAACTGTTCTACACATCCACAGTAGTTTGCCATGAGATGTCTCTGATTTATTTTACTCCCTAAAGAGAGAGGGATAGCTTCAGCTGAGAGTGAATTCACCACGACTGGATCAGCCTGGGAGCGCTTAGCCAGACTTCCTTCTCAGCATCAGCAGAATCAGCATCATCCTGATCGGGCCCCTGGTATCAGGGCCAATGAATGGCAAGTGATCTTAGCCTGACTCAAGAGGTTAAGGTCAGATGGGGACTACTGTACTTTGTAGTAATCTCAGATCAAGGCTTTCTTATCTTCTGAGAAAATGAGGCCACAGAATGAGGTATGGTTTAGCCTTGTACTAGGGTGGGAGGTTCTCTTCTATCGGAAGAGTTTCTAATATTTGTCTAACACATACATACAAGCATAGCATGTCACAAACCTCTATTTCTGTAAAAAGCCAGCTAACCTTTCATGTAATCTCACTGATAAAAGATTAATACATTCACGTTTTCTTCTCACCCTTCTAAACATAAGGTCATCCCAAAGAACGTTAAAGAAAAATTTCAGTACAGTCTCTGTAAAGCATCATCTAGGAGGAGGTATATGCATGTATTTATAAATGTGTGCATATGTACATATGCAAAAACATGTGTGTGTACACACGTGTGTATATGTGTGTGTGTGTGTGTGCATGTGTGTGTATGTATGTGTGTCTACTGTGAAATCAAGCCCATATAAAGCTGTTGACAGAATGATAGAAGCTCATCTTGGGAAAGGGGTGTCCATCTTTCTTTACTAGATTTCCAGAGTTCCCTGTGCCTTCTTAGCATTTGGTGTGATTTTACACACTGCTATTAAAATTAACACCCACTGCCTACGTATCTTTTTAAAAGGTGTTTCATACGATCTAGTTATTAAACTTCCCAGTCTTTGTACCCACTAGGCAGATGACATCATTTGATATAAAACAAAACAAGAACAACAAAAAACCTAGTAAACAAAATGGTTGAAATACTCTATCTGTGCTGAGCCCACATGACAAAATGTGTCCTTTTGTGAAGCTCTCAGCAAGATCACTTACATTTTGATGCTGGTCTAAGCATTTGGTCTGGGATATCCACATGACAGTGTAATTGGAAAAAGAAATGAATGTTTGCCTTTGGTTTCATTTTATTGCTTCTTAGAAGAAAGCTTCCCATAATAATTTTCTGGTCCAGTTCTCTACTCTCCGGGCATGGATGGGATGAGCTACAGAGAGCTGGGTGAGGAGGAGAGGTCCAATGTGACATGCAATGTTCTTACTGTAGGATGGCTAGAAAGGGCTATGACATGGAATTCTTTTATTTGAATATCTGAATTTAACTTTAACAGAATGATTAGAGGTTGGTCATTCTGGAAGGGATGAAATCACTCACCCACCAGTGATACCTAAGAAAATGTAAAGGAGAACAAAGCAGACACCTAGACCCAAGTGTATTGAATGAAAATTGAGAAGCTTATCTGAGACCCACAGCTGGAGTCACTGCGTGCACAGAGCCTGTGGGCTGGATGATGTGCAGTATCGATCCAGAAACCAGCTCCTCTGAAGCTCCGCTATTGTTACCACTCACTTTATAGAGACCACGCTAGGCCCTGTTCTTGAGGACAGGACATTCTATTCTGTTTCCCCCATCTGTAGCAAGGGGACTCTAATCAGGGACAAACACCTCTAGACCTACCACTCTTTAGGACTTTCTCCTCACACACATATCCATGTATACACAGCCATCAGAAACTTTCCCTAGAGAGAAAAATACCGCTCAAACCATTTTCTAGCCTTTTAAGACTGCACTCCAATGACAGACATCTCCAGGAAGCAGCTCTTCCCCCTCCCTCCCTTTCAGGCCTCCTTGTCTTTAAGTCTGCCCCTATAATGCATTAAAGACCTTTTCTATTTTCAGTATTTCTATGACTCCTTTTACTGCAATGCCACACAGTGAATACCCCTACCATGAAAACCAAAAATCAAAAGTGTTCCAACCCTAAAGCCTTTTGAGGACTGTTGTACTTTGATTGAGAAGGCCCCCATAGACACATATCTTTGAATAATTGGTCCCTAGTTGATGGGCCTGTTGGGGGAGGATTAGAAGGCATGTCTTTGTTGGAGAAGGTATATCACTTTGTATCACCTGGTAGTGGTGGTTGTGGGGAGCAGAAGGAGGCAGATTTGGGGGTTTGAAAATCCTCTCTTGGCCTTGGCTTGAAGTTGATTATGTGAGGTCTTTTCTGTTGCCACTGCAGCAATCTGCCACCTGCAACTCCTGAAACTACAGACCCACACACATATGTACATGAACCACAACCCACAAAGCATGGAAGTAGAGCCATATGAGATTCCTCGAATAGAAGGGCTGTTTTGTGTCTTTAATTCCCTCTACGTGGCTGTAGCAATCAGGCAGAAAGCTTAGATTAATCATATCAGAGTTCTCCTGAGCCATCCTCTGCTACACTGGGATGGTACTTCCAGAGGGACACCAGAAATGCATGGTGAGGAGGAAGGCATGGTAGCCGCGAATCTAAATTTAGCACAAAGATATCTGCGCGATCCTGCTGTGTTCTGTGTGGGGAAGTGGAATCAACAAATCCAATTCAACACCCCCAAAACAAAAGAGATGGGATGAGTGAAATGGGGCAGTACATTCTCACTCTGTGCTGGATTTAGAGGCAAGTTTACGCTGACAGATGGATGGCATAAAATGAAAATGGGTTTTCAAGTGATATTACAAAGGAAGACACTACAATGGCCTTTTCCTGATTAGTCAGAAGATTAAAAGCTAAAGAACACAGATCTAAAGCAGCTTCTTGGCTTAGACAGAAAAATTTATCCCAGCTTAACAAACAAACAACAACAACAAAAAAGGGAGCAGAAAGGCATTTGCTATTTTCAGCATTTTGAAAAAGTTTGGTGTCACTCAAAGGGGAGTAAGGATTACAAAGGAAGTAGAACGGCCTGCAGCCTAGAGCAACCACTCCACCAGAGCACATCAGCAGGGTACACAAATTGAAAGGGGGGTATAGAGAACATGTGCTTCTTGCTAGAGTTCGCAGATAGGAAAGTACATAGCTCAGAGATGTCAAACCTTAGAGACAAGGTTCCTGTCTGTATCCACCTCCACAGACAGCAGTAAGAAGCACATAGTGTAGATTATAGATCAACAAATCCAGTTGGTTAGCATGGAATTTGAAAAGAAAAGGGTGGCCTGTAGAGTGACCTCACTAGGCCAACCTGCCTTTCAAGGTTATTAGACTCTATAAGTTCATAGGCAATGTTATCTCTTTCCTAAAATTTCAGGTTACTGTATGCAAGCATTCCTTTCCATTTTCGTGTTGTTGTTGTTTAGCATTTTAAGGCCTCATATACTTGATGCATGTTAGCACATTTCTTCTGACCTCTTAAGAAGGGGCAACTTCCAGAAAGGGATGGAGACAGAGACGGAGATGGAGTTAAGCTGTAAATTAGGTGTAGCCCTAGGCAGGCTCTCGTATAATGAGGCAGAAGACACTGGGGATGGGTTTGAGCAGGATAAGCTGCATATAGGCTCGTAACATACATTCCAATAAAGGGAGAATATACGGCAGTCAGGGTTGGCAGGAGGCCATGACTCAGGGAAAACTGACTGGTTCTAACTTATCCAGTAAGCACTCTGTGTCCTCTAGTTCCACATTTGCAGACAAGCAACCTCAGACCAAAAATATTCCATCTGTATTGAATATGGGCAGAATTGTATTCTCAGAACAGTGTAGTACCAGGAATTATAAGTAATTATAAGTGATTTAAAGCCTGCTTGGGAATGTGCATAGGTTAAATGCATGTAGTGTGTCACTCTATATGAGGAAAGTGAGCATCTTGGGATTTTGGTGTCCTCTGAGGGGCCTGGAAGCAATCCTCTGTGAGTGTTGAGGGATGCTTGCTCATGGCTTTTGCATGACCATGAGTTTGAAAAGTAACAGGCAACAGACAGGGATCTCAATCCCAAACAGGCATCATTTAAAAAAAAAATCTAGGGATTAAAAAGAACTTCAATGTTCCATCTAAGTGACTAGCTTACCTAAGACAGTGCAGAAACTCTTCAATGTGCACTCTGTTCCTTGTGAGGGGGATACAGCTCATTGCTTCAGCACTTGCCTAGCATTCTTCAGTGCTTGGGTTCAATGCCTGGTACTGCATGCCAAAGCAAACCCAAACTCTGTTTCCAACATCTGCCAGCTGGAGTTAATTAAGGCATGCACCTTTAGAGGGGTGTAGGAAAAGATCCAAGCCGTTCTGTATACGACTGAGGATGTGCTACAAGTGCCCATCATAGCACAGCTACATGTAAAGCCTGAGAGCCATACCTATAACCAGCTAGCAGAAAATTGTCTTCCAATCTTCCTAAGAGCCATAGGAACAAGGCAGGCATGGTGGTGCTTGCCTTTCATCTTAGCACTCGGGAGGTAGAGGCAGGCAGATTGCTGTGAGTTTTGAGGCCAGCCAACCAACCAAAAACAACAACAACAAAAGCAAAAAACAAAACAAAACAAAAAACCCAAAAAACAAAAAACAAACAAAACAAAACCAGATCCATAGGACTGCTAGTTAGAATCATTGGGTACCCAAAAGTCCCTTAATACAAATAACTATCAAAATCTGTCTCAATCATCCATTTTGGGGGCTCTTTTTCTTCCCAGTGTTTTTTCTTTCATGTAGTCTATACTCAACAACAACAACAACAGAAAAATCTATTTTAAAATAACCAAGATGTGGTATGTGTCCAGTTTAGAAGACAAACTGCTTTCTAAAGAGGAGCTAGCTTTATCGTGTATGGAAGAAAACAACATTTCTACCAATATTATAGCTGCCCTAAGAAAATAACCCGCTACTTTCATTAAAAAGAATATGTGACAAGATTTGTATTTGTTCATGTAATTGAATTTAACGCTGCTGAAATCCGTCAGACCTGAAAGCTGTTGAAGAGCACATTTATTTTTTTATACTTAGGAAAATCATCTAAGAAGCTGACTCGCAGCCCATGTAGGGCAGGTCTTTTGCTGACCCCGAGGAGTCATGACTTCATCATGTGATCAGTGCACATAGCGCTTCACACCAAACAGCGCCTGCAGGGGTAATTTAATCTTGTTTTGCAGGGGAGCAGGTGGGGCAGTTTAAGCACACTTCCTGCTTGTGCATCTGATGACTACCAGCTCGCTGTTGCCCACTTGGTCCCTCCTGGTTGGATGGTGATAACCTTAAGGCGCAACACAGGCCTGTACTCCCTTGATAGTCACTCCTCGTCCTCAGACCTCCTTGTCTCATTTGAACAATAAATTCAAATTTTCTGCAGAAGTTCCACTGGACATGCAAGGTACCATTAGTATGCTAGCCTTCGGTGTCTCTTACCTGGGTTCACCTTGGTTGATTGACATGTAAATCTCCCAAGAATTCTCCTCTGGGATGGCTCCATGTGGTATGAGTAGACTTACCCCTAAGAAAAAGCCAAGAGGTCTTTCAGAGATAGCCCAATTACTTTGAAGCATGCTATTTGGGCACCTTATAGATGCCTACACAAAGGAGCTGCCCTGCCAATTTACAATTTATAAACACCAAACCTTGAAGACTTCTAAAAACATGGAGGAGGTCTTGCTCTGTATCAGACTCAAAAATGAGCATATTTAATGCTCAATTTTATCTGAAATCCTACTGGCTGAATCATCTACTTCTCTTAAAAGACTTGCTGTCCTAAGGCAAGGCACTGCAAAATATACCCCAAGAACGTTCTTTAAAATTTAAAAACACAGTTAATATATCTTGCTCTCAATTCTGGAAAAGGTGACTGGTGGGATGGGAAAACTAATGCTTCCCTTGAACCTGGAAGGAAATTGTCTTACAAGCTACATCTACAAGTAAGTTAAGGAGGGGGCTGTGTGAACTGCTGCATCTTTTTAGAAGAAAATAGGAAAAAAAAACCCAACAACGTGTATCTGACAAATTTTGAAATACTCTGGGTTATTCTCCAATCTATTTGACTTTCAAATTTGTACACAGCAGTTGGGAAGAAGAGTTGAGGGAGAGACAGTGGCCTAACCATCCCTGTGCCTGTGCTGTTGTGAAGCCACACCACTGTACCTGAAATGTCCCCAATTTCCTATTTGTGGCTATGAAGAAAGCACTTTCCTTTGGACAGAGAGACAGAGAGAGAGAGAGAGAGAGAGAGAGAGAGAGAGAGAGAGAGAGAGAGAGAGAGAGAGAGAGAGAGAGACAGAGAGAGAGATTTGGAAAAAGCGGGGAGTCTTTGTAATGTCATTTCTGTTTATAAAAAAAATATGAACTAACAAAACAGTAAGAGTATCACACAAAACAAAATCTCTGGGCTTCCTCCTACGTTTTGAATAATGCAGCTTTCACCTTTTTTCCTTTTGTTAGAGGTAATTGCAGAGGAAGTTTGCAGGTTGCTGTTGACAAGCTTTCCTGTTTCTCTCTCTCTCTCTCTCTCTCTCTCTCTCTCTCTCTCTCTGCTCTTGTTCCTCGCTCTTCCTCGCTCCTCGCGCCTGCTTCTCCGCCCTCTCTCCTGCATCTCTCACATACTCATCTCTCCTCTCCTCTCTTCTGTGTGTTCGCAGCTACAGAGTCAAGGAATGTGAGACTTATTGTGAACCAAGGCATTTGTGATTCACATTCACAGCATTCCTCAGTAGTGTGTGCTAGCAATCATTAACGTCTTTCTCTGGAACTAAGAATGGGGCACAGTAAAGCCCTGTTCACAGCTTTTCAGTAAGGAGATGCATTTACTTTCTGCACTTTCACATCAAGAATAGCATAAATGTAATTGACATGCTTGGGGCCCCTCCAATCAGATGTCTCTTCCACGTTCTATTCCTCACTGTAACTGCCAAATGCCATGCTCTCCACTTTAAGTATACCTTCCTGGTACTGAGCACAGCCTGTAACTTGGGACATTCAGGGGGGTTCATATGTTGCCTTGTCTTATTTTGGGATTTCTCTCTCTCTGTTCCTTCTTCTCCAGAGTCTCCTATGCCTTGATGACAAAGAAACATGAAGTCTTATTTGTAGAAGCTCAGTAGACAACCAGGCACAACCGTGCCAGGTTACATCTGTGACGCTTAGCACAGTGCCCAACACAAAGTAAGCATATCAAGAATATAAAAATGTATGCAAAGGATTAAAAATTCTTAAGACCATGCTCTGAGTTACATTGCCTTGTGTGGCGCATCACTGTCTGGGGCTGTTTGTAGAACCCGTCCTGTCCCATTTCTTTCAAGTAAGCTTAAGTCCCTACTTTAAGATGGAAGCATTACTCATGATATTGCTAAATTCAACCTGAATCAAGAAGCTCACTCAGTGGCTCTTTGTACGTTTTTACTGTCATTCAATCATAATTTATATCAGCCTTCATCGATACTTCCTAATTGAACACACACTGCACATGGAGGCTGACGAGAGTGAACCAAAGGGTCAAGGGTTGCAGAGCTGGGAACATTAGCATGTTGGTGGTAAGTTGCAGATTATGAAAATGAAGTCACCGCGGGATGCTTTCATGCCTATGGTCCCTTGAGGAAGTCTCCATTTCTAACGTGTCATTCACCAGTTATCTTTGATTTAAAAAAAAAAAAAATGCAGCCCCCTGGCACCACCTGCTACTCTGACAGCTTTAAAAAGATTTTTTTTGATACAATAGAACCACCTGTCTGAATTTCTACTTTCATATTTTGCATAATAAATGACTCCCAGAGGACCCCACCTGGCAATTCAGGATGGATGGCATTAGAACAATCTAATTTCTGTGGCATGCTTTCTGTACACTTCCATTCCCCAGGGCATAGTCTGCATTTGTGCCCTGCAAATAACAAGGGACACATTTCAATTCCCCACACTTATTTTCCCTAAAACTCATTTGCAATGTGCAGCCTCAATCTTGTCCAGGGGTTCTTGTCAGGAGACTTGAAAAGATCCAGTTCATGGTGGAACTGGGCAGGAATTGCTGACAAGTGAACAGAGCTTTTGTTTTCAACATGAATATTTCTATTTTTTTTTAAATTTTATTTCTGCAACTTGTTTTATTTTATTATTTATTTTTTAAAATATTTTATTAATTTATTCATATTAATCTTAATTGTTATCCCATCCCTTGTATCCTCCCATTCCTCCCTCCCTCCCATTTTCCCCTTACTCCCCTCCCCTAAGACTGTGACTGAGGGGGACCTCTTCTCCCTGTATATGCTCATAGGAGAAACATCTCTTGTTCAGCCTGGTTTTCATTTCCGTGTTTTCTTTGATGAAAATTAAGTGGACAAAGGGCAATGAGTGATTTGGTCTTGGCACTTGCTCAATATATGTAAACATAGGCACGTAAATACCCTGCACACATATTCGCTAATAAATGAAGATGAGAATATGGGTGGGGAGCTAAGATAAAGTCATGTTGACTAGGTGGCTTCATATGATTTTGATGTCACATCCTAGTCTTTGGTAGGACAAGGTGTGCATGTTCTGCTTTTCTTTAACAATACATAGGATAAAATATGGCTGGCTACTTCCTTCCACAAGAAGTTTCCTGTTGGTCAGTTATGCCCTGGAGCCACAAGTTAGAGTGACATCATATACTGATACTCAGATGGGATGCTCAAACGTATTGGAAACAAAAGTCTAGTGTGCCCTACAAGCCTGACAAGGAAGATTGGGGGACATCATAATTATTAGGGCTACAGATGAGGCTAATTTTTTTTTTTTCAGAAATAAGGTATATTTTGAAACTGTGTGTTAGGAGACACAACTAACCTGGGACAGAATGAGATAACATCTATCAAGCTAAGAGAGAACTCAGTTGCAAGTCTAAGCCACCGGACCGGTAAGGTAGCTGGGGTCACAGTGTGAGACCGAACCTCTCACACACTTCGTTCCATGAGATAAACATCTGGCCATCTCCACTCTTTGAGCACGCACTTGATGCTCTTATTTCTGTGTAAAAGCACGCATGTCCACCTACCCACCACGTGACTCATCACACTATCCAGCTGCCCTGGCTTTGAGTCATTTCTCTCTACTCCCATCTCAGGCAGCAACCCTGAATATCAAGCTCCCGCTAGAACACCATTTTGAAATGGATCTATACCAGAGATCTCAAATATCCAGAAAAAAAAATCTCCTCTCTTAAAACATAAAAGAGGAAAACACACACTTCGAGATTAGTTGTGTATACGGCATAGTCCTGGAACTAATGTTTGAATTTTAAGGAGCCAAGTGCAGCCCCCGGCCTTTGCTGTGCTCTTGAAAAATGAAACAGGATCATTTCATACTTATAAAAGTATTTACACAAACAAGGGAAAATATGCAAACACACACTTACCACCCACCTGTATTTGGCATTACTAAGCGGCCCCCTAAATGGCCAAAGACACCAGTTGTCCTCAGCTCTGTCCTCGTGGGCAGTGATGACAGGTTTTGGATGTACGGCGGTTTGTTTCTGGGATGCATTGTGCTAAAGCCACGGTTGTTGCCATGGGGGAAAGTCCCCGAGTGATTCTTGCCGTGGTATTCAGCTCTCTCAGGCACTCCCAGGGAGACCATGAATGAACTCTGAACTTTGACTTTGATGTCAGAGAGAGGGTTGAAGAGTGAGGATTCTGTCATTAGCTCCTTGTCCAGTGGATCCTGCAGACAGATGGGCCCACTGTATGTCCGGCTCACTGTCAGGTCTGGCTGCATGGCAGGATTCAGGAGCAGAGAATTTCCTGGTAGGAAAAAAATTGATCTGTCACTCGAGACACTAAAGGACAGCTCAATTGCTCTTTCTGAAGTTGCCTCTATTAAGAGGAAATCACCCTACATGGGCATCAGCGGGTCCTGACTGGCATTAGCTCTCCCAACTAACATGGATGGGGCCATGCCAGTGTGTGGGAATGGGGACCTCTGGCCTTCCAGGTCATTCTCCAAATGCTATGTCTATCCAGAGCTCTTTACATGCCTGACTCCTTTTCAAGGCAAGAGTTCCTGACACTGCATTAGGGCAGCTGCCTCAGGCAGTAGTTTTTGATTATTTTAACTGGCAAAGAAAAGGTTAAAAAAAGGAAAAAAGAAAAAGAAAAGAAAAGAAACCAGAGAGATGTTTTGCAATCCGGTCTGGAGCAAAATAACATCTGTTCTTTTTAAATAGCAGGAGACGCCACAGTGTAGTGACTCTTAGCGCTGCTTACAAGAGCCCATGAAGGTTGTGGAAAATTCCTTGTGGAATTCTGAGCAGCTCTAGGAGCTGGAGGAGCAAATGTTCTTTGGAGCAAATAGTTCAGGGGACTTTGTGAATCTATGTCTGAGAAGCTAATGTCCTTGAACATCGCATATGTCACTTTGTGAGAGGAAGAACGCGGAAGTAGACAGTAGCTTGGCTTGTACGTGGGGAGCATCTCAGAAAGGTAGCCTTTCTGGCTTAAAACAAGGGAACAAAACAATCTTCATAAAGCCAGGAGAAATTGAGGTCGTGCTTCAGTCATCTGTTGGGTTCACCATTTTTTTCCCCAAGACAGATTTTAAAAAGGCTGTGGTATTTTCTTGTGATGAAGTAATCCCATTCATTAGTAAATAACAGAATAACCCTCCCTCCCCAGCCTCCCAGCCCTATCAGTTCGTCAATACAACAGCTCAAATTGAAACCCAAATCATATTAAACAATTTCCCTTTGGGACCTGAGGAAAAAAATGTTTCAAATATGGTATTTTTGAAAATGTTTCAATTCTAGGCTGTATTGGATTAGTCTCTATTGTTTTTCTATTTTCCTAGATTGTAACTGTGCCGAGAAGGTATCTTTCACCTTGCCTTTTCCCACCCTTTGTTGGGATGTGCTATTCTAAGAAGTGCAGAGAAAACAAACAAACATGAGACAAATCAACTCTAATGGCCCTTTGATGATGCCTCCTTTTCCATCTCAGGGCTGTTGTGCTGAGATGCAGCTACATCAAGCAATCTATTTTAACAGAACCACGCTGAGTTCAATAGATGATGACCTTACTCATGTCTGTGTTCTTCCCAAGGAAAAAGTGGGACTGAAGAAGACAACACATTTGAAAAGGGCTTGAAACAACTGTTTCCATGGAGACTTCAAAACTCATATCCCCAAATCTCCTGGCTATTTGATCACAAAACCCCACCTTTTGAAGTTCAATTTTTTGATACTTTTAAAAGACTTGCTTAGCTTATGGGGAGAATTATTTCTGAAACGTTGACAGCATAGATATGGAGAATACCTGGTTAAAGAAGTATCTACGAGAGAGAGAGAGAGAGAGAGAGAGAGAGAGAGAGAGAGAGAGAGAGAGAGGAGGGAGGGAGGAATAAAGAGAGAAACAGAGACAGGAAAAACAGAGAACACACACACACACACATACTCACTCACTCAAATGCACAAATCTACAGTTGAAAATGTTGGCTGCCTACTTCATTGAAGACTAATTATGGCTAATTATCCTCCCTCTATGTCTGATTACCTTTACTTCTCTTTTAGAAACCCATTTTCCTCATTTATCCTAAGCATGGTATTCTTTCTGTATGCCTCTCCTCTATCTTCTTATCTATCTACTTTGCAGCAGTAGGCATTGAACCCACAGCTTTACAGTTGCTGAGCAAGTTTCTACCATGCCCACGATACTTGTGATGGTTGTTAATTTAACTGTCAATGTGGCACAATACTAAATCACCTGAAAAGAGTCTCAATGAGGGATTATCAAGATCAGATTGGCCTGTGGGTGTGTCTGTATATGAGCTGTCTTGGTTATGTTAATTGATTTGGAAGAACCTGCTCACTATAGCATCGTCATCCCCTGGGTTTGGGTCTTGGAACTGTGTAAGAGTAGAGAAAGTGGGGTGAGAGCAAGTAAGAACACAAGCATTCTTTCTTCTCTGCTAGACTGTGGATGTGACTAGCAACTTTAAATTCTGACTCTGACATCCCAGTAATCATGGATGGTCATCTGCAAATGTAAACCAAAATAATCCACCTTTCCTTTGAATTCCTTTTCTTTGGGGTACTTAGTTACAATTTCACCGCAGAAAGAAAACTAGGGGAATATTCTGCATCACATTCTTGTTGTGCCCCTGCCTGGGGTCCTGGACATGTTGCTCATGAAGGACATGTTGCTCCTGAGGACAGTGGAGGTCAGCATCAGTCTATAAAAATGAGGTTCATTGTCATTGGATATGGGGAGAGCAAGAAGGAAACGAAAGAGTTTTTGTCTTCTCTCATGAGATTTATGAGATTCTTAGCCAAGACTAGAATGGTCAGGTGATGGGATAAGGCTACTCTTTTAGAGATTTATAATACATTGATGTTCTGGGACACTCCTTCACGAGTATGTAAATCACTGTTCCCCAAACTTGTTTAGGCCAGGCAACAGCCGACCTCTCCCATCTGAGGCTTTGCTGCTCCACACAGCACACTGCCATCCCATGGCCAGAGGACACGTGAGCATCTCGAGCTATAATCGGAATGTGAGCTCTTCCCAAATGCCAAGGGCTTCCCCGTGTTATTCTAGGCAAATTCATTTTCACAAGAACACTTTGAGGAGGATGTTAGTGTTCCTATTTTATAGTTGTGAAACGGTGACTCAGAAAAACTGTTTTGCTTCATGGCAGTTTTGTACTCTATTATAATAGACGTTAAAGCAGGCGAACAAAAGCTTAACACTGAGATGCCCAAAAATAAAAGCCAAGGGGAGAAGCCTGTTTCTCCTAGTCATGTCTCAGGTGCTTGTTCTAGCAGGTGTGGGTTTCTACTTCAGCAGCCTGTCTACCCGATAGATGCTGAGCACAGAAACTGCTCAACCCTTACAGGAGGTGACACTCATACAATGAAGAGAAATAAAGGGGTCAATGTGGATAATGAGTGTCAAGGCAGAAAGCTTCTTGTTTAGAAGAGAGACAGTTTCTTTTTTGCCTAAAATTAAAACCAAGTGTGTCTTATCCCCACCTTGTAATCAGGAATAGGTCTGGTTCATGATAGAAAACTAAATGACTCTCTGTTTTTATTTTTTAAAAAAAGAGCATTGCTGTGTGCATTGACATGAAAAATGTTTCTTCCCCCACAACAAAAGATTGGTCAGAAAGCAATTTAGGCTGGAATTTTATTTTGTCCCAATCTAACTGACCTCTCAGATATCTTCTAAACCCTGTTTACTCATTTGAAATTGAAGAAATTAAAAAAAAAAAAACAATGTAATAAAGGTATATGCAAAGTTGTGGCCTAGGGCTGTGTCCTCAGCCTTTAGGATTCAGTATTTTAGTCAATAAAATTAAACATATAAACTAAAATCAGGTTTCTTCAAAGATAAAGTTGGATAACTTGAGCAACAGTGAGTCAAAGGCTGTATGTCAAAGGGTGAACAACTTCCCTGAAATGTTGCCAATAATGAATTGATACCCATGCATCCTCACAGTTGCTGAGGATAAAGATGATTTTTTTTAAATCAAATTTAATGTGTTAATGAATGGAAACAATTTGGTAGCGGCTCCCAGTACCATGAGCTACTTTCACATAGGGTCAAGAACATAGGGACACCTTTGTGAGTGCAGCCAATGGTTCTGAGGATGAGGTGTTGGGGACCTATGCCGCTGACCTTGACGAACTGTTTTGAAGTTGAAGGTCTGGAAGCCACCTGTCAATGCAGAAGAGTCAATGACGTCCACACCGTAGTCACTGTGGCTCCGTCTGTAGAGGGTGACACCAATGACCAGAACAGCAACGGCTACGACAGCTGCACCCAAGCCCGAGTACAAAGCAATGTCGCTGGCATTCTCAATGCCTGAAAGACACAAGACAAGTCCTAAATGGCTAACATGGGCTCAAGGCATAGACCCACCCCAGGACATGACATGATATGCTGTTAGAGTCTGGAGCATACTGCTCAGAGGAATCCGCACAGGAAACCATCTACAAGTTAGACTCTCATTCACACAATAGTCATGTTTCTAAAATTCCTTGTATAAATCAAAGCAAGGCTAGGCAAATATAACTGCATTAAGGTAGCTTACCATATAATAGGCTTTCAGAGGACCAATTTTGCAAAGAACATAACATTTTCTCTAGTAAGAATAAACAGCACCTTAACTTATTTGAAGAAGTCTTAGTTACCTAAAAAGCATTTTCATATTTTATCTTTATTTGAGGGAAAACAGATTCACACAAATGGCAAAGAAAGGGGTGGGTTCTCTGTTCATGTGGGGCTCAGGGCACATGCATATGCACAACGCTGTCTAGGATAAGACGCTAATATGGTTTATGAGTTAAAAGAGAAAAGATAAAAATATTCAGAGTCAGAGCATAGTAATAACGTTGGCTTAGCATACACAATTATCTTGACAGCAATTTTTATGTGAAACATGAATATCTTGGTTGCCAAGGGCTCTTGGGTCCATGGTAATTGTTTTCTGATACCAAGTCAGTGCTAGACTCTAACACTTTATTGTTAGGGGACTGTTGTCTCAGAGGGCACATGCTGTTTCTCCCATACCTCTCCTACTCCATCCTATTGAATGCATGGGCAAAGCAAAAATAAAAATGTTAGTTTAATTTTAGGATGTGGATGCTTCCCCAGCCCCCAGGATATGCTGCAACTGAACTCACATTCTTGTCCAGAAACATAGTGGGCGTGGCTCATCCCAGAAGCGGATTGATAACGACCCTTATAGCTCAACACAGGGGAATCATTTGAAACACAGTAATTCTAAAAGAGGTATCATCTCAACGTGTGTGGGAAAGGAAGGTGGCAAGAACTAAGTACATAATTAATTTCCCAACAGATTATGTGGCAGGCACATGTAATGGGTCCAAAATAATTGCTCTGTCACCCAGGACTAGGCTGAGGGGATAAAAGAAACATACCATATATTTACCTTGTAATTGCATAACAGTTACTATGCATTTCCCATACCCTAAAATTGCATTGATCGAATGGGTAAAGGGAGCCACGCAAGTATAGGGTGAATTTATCTTCAACAAAGTTAAAAAACAAACACCATAAAATAAGGTGTTTACTAAAGAGTGAATTAGGAGATCAAGCCGAACCAAATCAGCAACAGTGCTGGAAACACATAAAAACAATGGGCAAAGAGGAGGGCAGCTATCCGAAGGAGTCAGAGCTGAAAGGTTAGAAGTTCCGCAGACACGTTCAATAAGCAGAGTACCCTAAAGATGTGCCATGTGAAAGGGTACGATGTGCAGCTTAGTTCTAACTCCAGGATGGTCCATTGGGGGCTGGCAGACCTTCTGCTCTCCCCACCCAGATGGTGGGCACAAGGACCCGCATCTCCACTGCAGATTCTCCATGCCTGCACGTCTTCTGGAGGAATGAGGAGATGTTCACCGACCTGCTTATGCTCCCATCCCTGTGTTTCCTTGCAGGGAAGAAGGATACTGAGGGCAGAGAGCACACTGAGCACAGCAGGCCCATCGCACCAGGACACCAGGCACAGTGAGCCGCCTTTGGATTGAGAGCAGTCAGCTCTTTTCCTTCCTTGAGAATTGCGGAGTGATGACACCTCCATTGGAAAGGTGCTTCTGGGGAGCACACACCTTCTTAGCAAAGGAACGCTGCTGGCCCGTGCAGAGAAGCAGCCAGGCACTGTACTGACTGCAGCTGCTCCTCTGCCGGCCTTTGTGAAGCAGAGACAAACACATTCTTAGAACCTCAAGAAACCTGAAGGGCAGGAACAAGGGGTGGCGGGATGTGGGCTGGGGTGACCAGGGTAAAATGCCTGAACTCAAAACAAAATTCACTGGACATTAGCACAGTGAGACAACACAGCCAGGCAAGGGAAAGCTACCCTCCCCGCCCAGATTCCCAGTCTGGTCCTTGATAGTCAAGTAACCAGAATCATCAGCATCATTGCAGACCCTTTCCCTTTAGGTTAATGTTAGGTATGGCTCGCCATATTTCCTTTACCAGGAAAACATGCAGAATCATCTGACTTAAGTTAATAGAATGAAATATTAAATGGAAAAATATTTGAAGTGAGTGGAAGGAGCAGAGAGAAGGCTCAGTGGGTAAGAATGCTCTTGCCGAGGACCTGAGTTTGTTCCCCAGCACCCCTAAGGGCAGTTCACAACTACCTGTAACTCCAGTTCTGGGGCATCTGGTACCCTCTTTTTGCCCCAGGGGCATCTGCACACTGTACAAACTAACACAAAGACACACATGTAGACACAGTAAAAAAATAAAGAATAAATTAGCAAAGACGCTGACTAGAGTGACATTGGCTAGTGTGGGTGAGCCCTGGCCCCTGTGGTAAAGCTAGCAGCTTCTGGGGAGGAATAATTATAGTATGGTCACACTTATTTTACAAGAATAATCTGGGAGTCTCAAAGTTCAGGATGTAGTAATTCCACCAGTTCCAAAACTATTTCGTTGAGGGCCAACTTTGCCTTGCGTTTGCATGGAGTTCAGACAATATTCATCCTTAGTCAGTTATTGTCCCAAAGCCCGACAGCGATAGAAGCCTGGTATTTCAGATTCAGCCTTGATATCATATACAACTATTCAAAGCCATATTTTATACCTCAAGTGTCTTAACTTAACATCTTTGCCCACAGCTCAAGTTCTTTCCAAGTTGAACTTTTGTACTTTCTTCTTCTTCTTTCTCTTCATTGATGTCTTCTCTTCTTTATCTACCTGCTTGTGCTATGATTATTTTCCCTCCTCTGCCAACTGCTTTCTAATATTTCCAAGAGCATAAAGTGGCTTTCCTTATAGACTTCTGGGTAGCTAATAGAGGTTCTCCTTTTGTGTTCCAGACCAAACTTGCAAGGACCAAGGGTTTAGTTCCATGTTTTCTATGCTGGCTTCCTAGTAGAAGGAACAGGGTGTGTGTGTGTGTGTGTGTGTGTGTGTGTGTGTGTGTGTGTGTGTGTGTGTGTGTGTGTGTGTGTTGTTACAACTACATTCCCACAGGGCAATGAAGAATCACCACATGCAATTATATGCAGTGGAAGGCACACTCATGCAGAGGGCACTGGCTTGGCTAGGGACAAGTGGCCATTCCTTTGAGGGGAGCTGCTGAAATGCATGATTGCATAGCATAGCATAGCAAATCACTTTCTAGGCCCTGTACCTGCCTGTGCCTTTGCTCCTGGCCCATCACTGCATTTCCACCCAACATTCAACTGTACTGACTGATTTGTGAGGTGAGTGTGTTAGCAAAAGGCCCTGTCTAGTGGTCAGTATAATATTGAGGCCTCCGTCAGTATCTGTCAATCTTCACTTACCCACCTACCAAGTGACAGACAATCCAAGGTCCCTCTTTGTGGGTGGACTCTGTTTTGGGTGGTACGACTAAGTGTGTCTACCTATGAGGTTTAGAACTTATAAAGCTTATGGTTCCCAAAATGCATTTGGACTGTACTTTTTATTGGTAATTATCTGAATGAAAGTTGGGTAGTTCTTCCTAACTGCTTTAAACCCCTCACAAGCAGTGTTGCTTCTATACTTTCCCACAGAACCTTGCTAATCCTTGTGCAGGACTGCATATTGCCTGCTTGCTTGCTTGCTGGGCATCAAACTGAAGAAGCACAGTATTAAGTAAAACAAAGTTTTGGGGTGATTTTTGAATCTCTGCTTCAAGAAACTTTCCTTCCATTTCCATTTGCACCTGTGTGTTTATAACACGCAGTCTTCTCACAGACACAGAACTCTTGATTTGTGGGCTCAAAGGGATTCTGGATGAAATCGTTGCCTTCAGCAGGGCTACTCCGCCTTTGTGGCCACAGCATGCCTCCATACCTTCCTAAGGCATAAGCAACTATTGTATTTGCATACTGTTGTATTACCGCTGTTCTTCCTGTTCTTTTCATCCCTATCTTCATTTTACTAAACCTTACAAAAGCTTTAGATAGAATGTGGTGGGTTCCAGCATATCGAGGGAGGAAATGTTATGTATAATCTATACCTATAGACAAAGCAAAAAAAACCAAAAAAAAACAAACAAACAAACAAACAAAAAAAAACCCAACCAAAATACCTGACTGAGAAATATGCTGTATTCAAGTTATAAAGAAAGCATGGTGGGGTGTAGCTATGCAGTGAAAAGCGCTCACAGAGGAATGTCCAAAGAGAAAGTAGGAGTGGGAAGTATGGCCTTGGGAAGGAAGGGTCAGTGTTTACTTCCTGGGGATGGGATGCATAAGGAGGGTTGTTCCAAGAAGCGACTAGGCCCAGAGTAGGTACTCAGCACCTGTCCATTTGTGAGGGAGCAAGTGCACTAAGTCTTCTGCCATAGCTAACAGGGATAGAAAGAGAAGACATGGCTTTTTATTAAAGCAATCAAGTATCTGGTTGGATATTAAAATGACCTTTCCTACAATGAGGGTTGTTTAAAAAAAAAAAACAAAAACAAAAAAACAACTACTCTATTATTTTGGAGGTAGATTATGAAATCTCCTTTCAGAAAGTCACTAAAACCCAACAGGACTTTGTAACAGTCTGCAATTATTTTATTTTAGGTTTTATTTTGTTTTGTTTTTAAGGCAGAATTGTCTGGAAATGACTAACTGACCTTTCCAGGCCCCTTCATATTAAAAATTTTGAGAGTTTTATGAATGACAGCCCTATCTAGTCATTTGTAGTAATCAATATGACTCAAGCCACAGCTGTTTACTTGATTTGCCCCATGGTTCCAAGACCCCAATAAGAAAGGCATATTAATTCTTCTCGCTGATGGAGCATTAACAAAATGCACATGCTACAAATTGAATGCACATCATATTCAACATATAGCAGACAGGCAACTCACCTCAGGACTGGAGCTACAAAGATTTAATATAGGAGCACGGTGAGAACCTTTCTAACCAAGATACTCTGCTTCCTCTCCTAGTGGGTGTCCTACGATGACCACCATTTCCAGTGTAGAAAATAAGGCAAACAAACTTGAATTGCTAATGTAAAAGGCAGTGGACTGCTAAGGAATCCACATTTTAAAAATATTCCAAAGAAGAAGCCAGGGAAAAGCAAAACAAGAGCCAAGTGCTGAGCCAGAATCCCACAGAGAGCCAACCACCTGGCAGCCCAGGAAGCAGCATCAGCCGCCAGTGCTGTTGGCACACAGAACTACTAGAATATTCCACAAGTTACTTGTACTGTTGTTCATCCTTGCTGTTACCAAGAAGTGATAAGAATTCCATTTTACTTGTCAGAAGATAGCTTTTAAAAATATATATATTTTATTAATTTATTCTTATTACATCTCAACTGTTATCCCATCCCTTGTATCCTCCCATTCCTCACCCCCCCCAACCATTTTCCCCTTACTCCCCTCCCCTATGACTGTGACTGAGGAGAAGATAGCTTTAAATGGTCAGCTATGATCAGCCATGGTAATCGATGTCAGTTATGCTTGGCAATCCTTGGCAGCTCCTGACTCCTTAACCTCCCACCAACGTCTTCACTTCTCAAGTCTTCCATCTTGAAAAAACTCCTTCTTGTTATAGTAGCTGCTGATTTTCATTATAGTTAATGGCAGCACAGTGAGGTGCAAAACAGTACTAGCTGTATACCAGACACCATGCTAGTATTTTATACCTATTCCTAACTCCAACGACATTGTGCAGGTGCCCTCGCTTAGGCGTATAAATCAAGGTAAGAAGATGACGGCTTGCTTGCCCCAAAGCCTTGTGATCACTGAGTGGTAGCGCTGATCATCAGTCCCATGTGGTCTGTCTCCAGCATCCTGCTCTTGGTCATGGCCTCCGCCTGCTGGCTTCTGTCCTAATCACACTGCCCGCCTGACTCAAGACCAGTGACTCCCAACCTTCTCAATGCTGTGGCCCTTTAATACAATTCCTCGTGTTGTGCCGACCTCAACCATAAAATTATTTTTGTTGCTACTTCATAACTGTGATTTCGCTACCGTTATGAATTGTAATGTATACAGCAGATATGCAGGGTATCTGATGTGTCACCCCTAAAGGGTCTTCCACCCACAGATTGAGAAACACTGCTCTAGACAAAAGACCTCAGCAACCAGTGCCAACACAGTCCTTAGCTCTCTAAAGGCTGCAGATATGATTTCTGGCTGGTGTTCAAACAAAAATCTGAGGTGGAGATTTTACTTCCTACTTTACACACAGTGACACGGGCTCAGGGTACTAGTGTCTTCCCTGTGGCTTCATATTTAGAACAGAGCAAAGGCCAGGTCTGAGCATACAGCTACCTTCAGTCCCTAATGGTTAACCCTGATTACTGTGTTCATTCCTCACACCTCTTCTCTTCTACACCAGTACCCAAGCGACCCCGCCCTGCTAGATTTGAAGAAGTCACACCTCTACTGGCTTGTTGTGCAAGCTCCCCGGGGGGCCTTTCTTGCAGCTCAAGCATCATGTTACATATGTCTCCTGGCCTAATAGCATCATCATCGTAGCAGCCATTCTGTAGTCTTTCCCTTTCTCTAAGACTTCTCATCTATCGTCCTGCTTGTTGAGAACACAGAGGCCATCCTACATGGAACCCCTGTAAACCTCAAAGCATCTCTGTTCAGGGATGCGTTTCCGTTTTCCCTTTCCCAGTTCCCTGGGTCAGGCTTGCTCTGACTTGGTCTCTTCCTGCCTCCACAGGGACATGGCCTTATGTGTATTCTTTTAGCCTTGCGTTTCCCCGGTCTTCCCCCACAGGGGCGTCTTGCCCCTTGCCTATGGTCTAGTCTAGTTCCTCTGATATCCTCTCTGCTCACACTGAGCAGCTTCTCAGAGGCACACCTCTGTTCTTCCCTCTCTTGAGCTCTTAACCCTTTATTTGTAGTACTTCAAGCTCTCTGTTAAGGCATGCTTCACAATGTGATTGACCATTCTGAGCAGCCATGTCTAGTCACTCTCTTTGTTTGTTTGTTTGTTTTCATTGTTTTTTAGTGGAAACAACACATGTGCAAAACTAAAAAGAAAAGAATTTAGGAGTACAAAAGTACTATGCAAGAAAAAAAAAATGTCTTTCCTTTAGTTACTTCTCCTTAAGTAACCACTGCCTAGTACCTCTTGAGTCCTTTCAGGAAAAGGAGTGTCCTTCATTCATGTTTCTTTCTTGCTCTTTACCCTAAAGGCTCCATATGATCTATCCTTGTCTCTACTTCCTAGTTTTTCAAAAGGAAAGGTATCAAATCCACAGCTCCTTATCAGAATTTACTTGGCTTCCGCTATCATGTTGGCCTGGCTGAGATGCAGGCTGTGTGATAACTTCGGAAACCATGCCCTTCTGCCTTATGTCATTTCTCTAACCCTTTCATGTCTGTACCCAACCACAGTCCCGGTCCACTTTGAAGCCCATCTGTCACTTCATTAGCAGGGAGGATCTCTGTGTTGCCACAGCTCTGCAGTGAGACAAGGTTCTCCTAGGCCGCGTACAGACTGTGCCAGCCCTTCAACTTGATTGCCCTGCCTTTCTCACCTGCTCCTCACTTGCCTGTTTAGCAAAGAACCTGTATTCTCCTAGTTCTAAGAACAAGCTATAAAGTTCCATTTATGACCCCTTTTACCTTTTCAGTTTCTCTGATTGGCTGATCACTCACATACAGATGTTGCCAACTACCCCCTGCCCCCACCTGGTCCTGTCCAGTCTCAGACAAACATTTGTCAGTCTTCTCTGAAGACCCATGCCCATGTCTTCTTCCTGTTTGCTGGACACAATGACCTGCAGTGTGGGCTGTACTCTCACATTTGTTATCTGACTTAAGGATTTGTCAATCTCATTTCCTCCAACAGGTTTTTTTCCCCCTCATTAATTTTCTTTTTTTCTGGTACTGACACCACCAGTGACCAGGCATAAGATACAAGAATCTTTTATCTTGTTTGGGGTCACTTTTCTCAATTACTCACGTTCTCCCACATGTCTTTATGATCCCATACTGTCTGTTACCACCTATTTTCAATGCAAGATGACTCTCCTAATGTCCACATCGCACAACCTCTTCTGCTGGGCACACCCTTCCCTGACCTAGTCTTTGGTCACATGAAAACGGAAACCACTATTTTTACATTGCCACACACAGGCCTTCCAGGTGCTGGCTTCTATGTACTGAGTCTCTTCCCATGTGGATAGGTTCTCCCTTAAGTATGGGTGTTACATGTAATGAAGGAGAATATAGAACTAGCTGGGAGTAATGGTGCATGTCTTTAATCCTAGCGCCCCCTGGATCTCTCTGAGTTCAGGGACAGCCTGCTCTACATAGTGAGTTCTAGGCGAGCCAGGACTATAGCTTTGAGATTCTGCCTCAAAAAATATAGATGTAAATCTAAAATTTTCAGTTCAGTAATGAGCAATTTTGCATAAGTGTTTCCTATGTAATAAGTCTAATATATTTACATTGAAATTTATTTATGAAGTATTTATCTGAAATTCAAATTTAGGTAAATAGTCCTGCATTTTCAATCCTAGTTTTGAACTGCTAAATGATTATATTTTTAATAATGGGCGAGAGACAAGGTAAAAGTGACTGCAGAATGAAATGTGAATACTAGATTTTGAGCAACTTTCTTTCTTCTTCTGACCAGTGAACACATCAACTGTATAGAGCTCAGTACACCAGGGAAAGAGTAATTCTGACTTCACACTCACAGTGAGTATTCCAGTGCCACGCTGATGCTAGGGAGCACACTGGTCTATCACCTGTCCTCTGTGCCTTTACTCAGTTCTGAGGCTTTTAATGAACAAAAATTCCATTATTTTCATTAAGGACAGAGCCATTGAAATCATTGAAAATGGTAGTAAGAAAAAGCATACACTTATAAAAGGCTAGAAATCAGATAGTTAAAAAAAAACATTGAAAATGCTACGAAAATTACAAATGTTGCACACATATATGTACTGAATTGATTTGGAGGAAAAATGATTGAGAAGGACAAAGCAAATCATGTAATTTGTGCAAAGTGCTGTACTTATGTAATTGAAAATAATCAGCATGGGATGGGAGAAAATGATGGGAAAAAATGAGGGAGGAAGTGTTTCAGAGCATAGCTGGGAGAATAGCACCAAAACTAGTAGCCCCATGCTAGCTTTGAAGGGGGTAGGAATCTGCTGAGGATTTAAAGGAATGAATGGGCCAAAGGCAACACTTCCAACTGAAAGTGCTATTTGGGAGGCAGGATGGTCATGTACTCAGCCTATGTGGGAAAGCACTGAGCTTACATCTTCTGAGTAGGTGCCTAATGGTAAATTCTGCAAGCCAGTGTACTCTGGTAGACACATGGCATGAAGATTTCTTGAGTTAAAAAAAAAAAAAAACAGACGATCCTAGTTTCCAGGCCTTATGTATGCATTCAGGCCATTACCTGGTAGAAATTATTTCAGGATGCAAATATGTGGGCTATATCCCACTGCACAGTAGGGGTGGTGGTTCTTCAAACTTCTTCCTTCCCTTCTTCTCAGATCACTCAACCTACCTCTTGTATGACATTGTAAGGAGAACACATTTTTTTTTTTATTTCTCCTTTATATTTCATTGAGCCACGACTACTTGTCTATCATAAATATCTACTACATGCATAAATAAATTTGGTTACTTGGAAGTGAAATTCTTCATGTTGCACTTTGCAAAGAATACTTAGTAAAGAATTAACAGGAAGCTTCAGGAGAATAACTCAACAAACGCTTCCTCAACTTGGGATGATTGTACAGTTCACTGCTGGTCCCAAATAAGGAGCAAGTGGCCTAAAGTAATTCTTTTTTTCTGGATCAACGGCTGACTGTGCATTATTGAATGGTAACATACAATATATTGCTTGAAACAACTTTTAAGGGAACTTAAATAAACAAATTTTAATAGGGAACTCATAATGTGACTAGACCTTCAAGTGAGCTTAGGTGCATGTGTGAGATGCCAACTAAAAATTTAGTATCTCTAACAGATTTTAGCTTTTCTTGCTAGCAAAAAAAAAAAAAAAAAAAAAAATTGATTCCTATTACCTTTAAATGGTTTTACTAACAGTTTTCAACATTAAAAAAAAATCTAGGGGGTGAAGTGTGGGCCAATCTTACAGTAATCTTGGTAAGCCCAAACACGCGCTAAAATATGACATCGCAAATGCAGTTTAAAATGATGAACAGGACTGGGCATTAGCACTCATTTGTAATTCTAGCAACCAGGAAGCTGAGGAAGGCTTCCTGACTTCCAAGTTAGCTTGACCTACAATATACAATAGTGAAACCAGGTCTCAAAACAAAACAAAACAAAACAAAACAAAAAAACAAAAAAACAAAATTTGAGAAGTGGGTTAGCCAAAACTAAGGCTATAGGAAGAAGCCTTATGGAAGTCCACTAGTTTGTAAGATAATTAAAACACGATGGCTATATTTGTATGAACATGTGCATGTGTGTGTATGTGTATGCGTGTGCGTGTGTTTGAATAAAAGTCCCCTACATGAGCGTTCTGCTCACAGAAGACATAGGTTTTAAAAGAAAATCTCAGTGCCAGTCACAGGATACCTCCCTACTTGTTATTGGTCAAGGAGACCCCATGGACACCTAAAATAATACAAATTATTGCTGTTCCTCTTGGTTGCCCACTATAAGGATGTGGTAAAACCCTATTGCTAAAGGTACCATTTTCTTTGGATGCAGGACATAATGAAATTAGCTTCAATTGGGCAGGAAATTCTCTCTCTGATGGCTTATTTACGTATTTCCAGAAGGGTCTGGAGAGGTTCCTGTGGGGAAAACGACATCAGTGGTCTTACCTAGTACAGGACCCTGTATTCTACTGTTGCCTATCAGGCAACATGGGTCTGCTGGTGCAACAGTGGCGTAATGGTTAGGATTGGATAAAAGGCCCACACCACAGGGAGGATTTCACGTCTGCTATTATAAAGCTGATCAAAAGCACATGTTTACGGAAGGTGTTAGGGCCTTAGAGAGAACCTATTATTGTTGTTTTACTAAATGATCATGTTGTCAAACTGCTTTCTAAATATTAATGCTTGTAACCATTACTTTGTCTTGCTCTCAACTATGATCAAGGAAACTTTTCTGAGGAAAGGGGAGTGGGTTGCCATTGATACGAAGACTCACAACAGTTCAGTGTGCCAAGCTGTGGATGAACAATATATACCAATCTCCATGCCTATCTAAGGCTCAGCAACATGGCAGAGGAGAGGCTAAAAAACTGTAAGAACTGATGGAGAGGAGGGCTCTGAAAGGCTGACTTCTGGATATGACAGACTTGGCACACATCGATTCACAGCAGCTGTCTTCACCAGCAGAAGACCTGCTTAAGATCAAACCAGCCAAAATCCCAGCATGCATCGGGGAGGACTCGCTGAGGCTCCACACTTGGTAGATGAGCTACTGAAATTTGACGGCAGCTGACTTAGTGATAGCCATTCTTCTTTGAGGATGTGGCTGTTGGTAGGTTAGCCATGCCCCGGTGGAGGGCCCATACCCACGAGCATATGGGCAGAACTAACTGGGACAGATATAAAAAAGAACATTCTACAGTTGTATGAAAGTTTCAGCGAACAAATCAAAATATAATTTAATACCAAAAATATATCTTAATTAAAAAAACACTTTGGTGGGTTGGACACAAACAGCAATGACAAAACCCAAAAGCAAACAAAATTTAAATACCAGATATATTACTGGGGATGCAGAACAGCATTAAGGTAATGAAAATACAGTAGAAAAGGGGGAATAGTTAAATTCTGGGAGAATAATAGAGGTAACTAACCCAGACGTTGTGGCAGGGGGGATTGTGAGTCATACAGAAGTAATGTTTAGGCTGAAAACTAAGGAAAGACCAACTAAGCACATTGAGTGTTAGGTGGCGGGATAGTTTGTAGGTATAAATGATAAAAATATAAGGTAATGATAAGGCCAAACACCAGTGGGTCCTCCGTGCTTTACTTTGGTGAAGGGTACAGCTGCGGTGTGTGCCAGGAAGCCAAAACAGCACATGGTTGAACTG
This sequence comes from Acomys russatus, assembly GCF_903995435.1. Lineage (NCBI taxonomy): Eukaryota > Metazoa > Chordata > Mammalia > Rodentia > Muridae > Acomys > Acomys russatus. The sequence goes on from NC_067163.1 coordinate 19,363,920, forward strand.
GTCAAGAGAAGCTGTTATGCCTCAGGGAACCCTACTGAGCTCCTGAAGAGGCTTACAGACAGAAGATCTGCTGAGAAGTAGGTTCTGAAAAGCTCAGCCAAACTGACTTAAGGCAACATCAAGTATAGGAAGACAACTGAAAACCTCTGCTAGGAAGAGGGCTTGATTGTGTTGCCCAGTGCCCTGTCGTTTTTATGTTCATTATTTGGGGTTTTATAAGGTCATTTTTGTGCACATATATGACATGCATTGAATATATCTCCCCCACGGGCCACTTCTCTCTTTCTCCTCCTTCTCACTTGTTCCCTTTGTCCCTCAGACAGATTTGCTTCTACCTTCATGTCATCAGTACCTACATGACTTTATGTAATTATACTGCCCAGGACTCTGGGATTATTTTCTTTTCCTTTGTATCTTTTCTTACCACTGTGGTTATGTTTTTTCTTCTCTGAGGTGCCTCTGACCTCCTTGACACATAAGTATTGCCACCCTTCCAGCCCTGGTCCTCAGCTTTTCTTTATCCGTATTCTTTAAGCACTGACCTCAACCTACCTGCTGGCTTTAAATAGCATCTTGGCACAAATCCCAAGTGCGTATCACCAGCCAGGATATTTGTTTGCTCTTCAGGCTCATGTACTTAGCTTCCTATTCAACCCTCCATTTAGACACTTAATAGGTCCTTCAAAATGAACTCTGGGCTCTCCTTTCAAAATTACACATAATGTTTTCCTAGTATTAGTGATGGCAACTCCATCCTTCCTATGCATAGCCTCTAAAATATTTTTCATATCAATGTATGATCAAACCCTTGGACTCAAAATATGTCTCCCCCTCCCCAAATACTGCTATTTTCCATCCAGTCAGAGCCACAATCATCTTGAACCTAGATCCTTCTAAGAGGCAAGCCATAATAACAGATTACTGTTGTAATAGATCATTGTAATGGATGTCCTGGCTTCTGCTCTGGTTCCCTATAGGTTTACACCTGACACTGAAGTTATGGTTTATCTTTGGAAATATTAGGTCATGTTGCTCTGAATACCTCTCCATGGCTTTCCTCTTCCTTCAAAGTCAAGGTCAATTTCTTTAAGATGACCTACAATGCAACGGACTCCTCCTCACCTTACTTATGGAGTTTTAACTAACACGACTACTCTTCTTCTAACTTGGCCGTGTGTCACCTTGCCTTCTTATGTTGCTCTGGAGCCCGCAAGCAAGTTCTCACCTCAGATTCTTCGCCTCTAGGCAGTGCACTGACCTGAATGTTCACCCCCTGCCCAGCTACCCCAGACCTGTGCTGCCTTGGTTACATGGTCGTTTCTGGAATGCAACTTTATTACAGAGTCTTTCTCGGAATACTTTATTCAAAAGAGCAGCCTTCCCTCAAAAACTTGCCCAAGGTCCTCACCCTACTTTATTTCTCTTCATAACATGCTCCATCATTGCCAGGTACTTGGTGCATTTTCTGCCATCTCTATTTATACCACTCCTCTTCACTAAAACTGCGGTCTTTATGGAGCCTATAATGTATTGTGCTTAGGGCAGATTTTCCACTCAGCACAACATATCTTAGCACATGGTAAGGACTCATAAGTAAGTGTTGAGTGAATGGATGGAAGTGCTTGAGTAGAAACAGAGATGAGCCAGTGATTTGTTTCAGCACAGAAGAGACAGGAAAGAGTGCTTTGCTCGACAGAGAAGGAAACAGGAGGTGAAGAAGACAGAGCCGTGTCCAGGTTTCTGGCCCAGACCACTGACTTAATGGTCAACTGTCTACTAAAACTGAGAGAAGGCATGGGCTAGAGACAGGGTCAGAGAAGGATGAATTGAATTTTGAAGTTGGGACTAAGATTATTTGGAGATGATCAACCAAAGATGTCTCTGAGGCAGCTGGAACCATCAATTCCATTCACGAAAACACTGATTTCTTCAACCTCCTCCTCTATATTTACTTATTTTTATTTTATATGGATGAGTATTTGCCTGCATGTATGTCTGTGCACCATATGCATACAGTGCCCGCTGAGGCCACAAGATGGCGTTGGATGTCCTAGAACTGAAGTTGGAGGTGGTTGTGAGCCATCATATACATGCTGGGAACTGAACCCAGGTCCTCTGGAAGAGTAGCTAGCACTCTTAACCACTGAGCCATTTCTGCCAGCCTGCAAGCACTCGTTTCTATAGGGGGAGAAAAACTGGTGTGGAAGGGTGCTGGAGAGATCAGAGCACAGAACTCCTCCAGTGCAATCACCAACCCAGTGATCCCTCAGGAGCTTCCAGCTGGTCAGCCAGTCCCATTCTCCAAGCCTCCAAGGAGTCTCATTGTCAGAATGCAACCATTTTTCATTGCCAGAATGCAACCATTTCTCAGTCTGACTCTGGGGGTCCCTGCTTGCCATTCAGAACCTACTATATTTTACTGCACCTCCTGACATTGTTACACAACATTTATTGAAAGCACATTTGATGGTAATGAAGTTTCTATTAACTATGATTAAATCTCATAAAGCACCTGAAGATAATTTAAGATGTGCAGAAGCAGAAAATGAAACATTCGGTTTAGTACATTAGGAAACGTAATTGATTAAATTATCTCATTTACAATAAGTGCTTTCATGAGCTATGCAGTGCACACATTTTCCCCAGTTTGTCATTATGATTTGCCAACACATAGCTTAAGACTTTGCTTTCTTTTTGTATTTCTCTGAAACTCAAAGATAGCTCTTTTGCCTGTCTGTTCTGGAGAACTGTGTTGAACACTCCTTCTGAGTGTTATAGTCTACCCACCAGGACTTGTGGAAGCTGATGTGTACTGCTATATATAGGAACAGGTTGTTTCTCAATTATCTTCATAATTGACTTTGATTTTGCATCAGCAGTGATTCATGTGGTCCTAAACTCAGCCCCACCTTCACTGAATGCCTGGCCTGAATTTGGGTAATGCCCTTCTAACCATGCAGCTCACAGAACCCTGACTGGATCCCTCTGGGAGCCTTTTGCAATCACATTGATTCTGGTACGGTTTTATTTTTAGGGAAATCACAAATTAAAACAGTTTAAGCGATTCTGTTGCAGTATCCAGCAATTAAGCATGGTGCTTAGGAGCGAGAACCCCAAGCAAAACTGAATTCAGGAGTCCCTACAGACGAAAAACAGCTTCTGTGGGCTTTCTGGCTGAAAGTACAGATGTAACCAAATTAGAAAGGCACAAGACTCACAAACCACAAACTAAGCATGAAATTAATCTTTAAAACACATACACACACATGCATTTCTAAATAATCCGCATGTTGGTTATCACATAGACACCCATGATCTTGTCATAGTCTACACAAAACCAGGGGATGCCATGCACATGAGACTAAAAGCAAGACAAGCATACACTTATCTCAGTTATCACCGTGAGAATCAGGATGCAGACATGGGCTGCACGTTGAAAGACAAGTTTCTGTTCCCTTCTACATGTGCTCTCATGCCAGTGTGTACACACACACACACACACACACACACACACACACAACTATTGAGTTCCTCCCAACTCACTCTTACAAAGCAAGCATACATGAAAACAGAAGTCGGCTAACTTGGTACCAATGGTGCCTTTACAAGCAGCTGGTGGCAGCTGATAGAGACACTGAGGAAGTTTTTTTATTTTACAGAATTCTCAGATGACAAGCTGATGGCCTCTCTGTACTGCTGGCTGCCCACAGAATTAATAGTGGGACAAAAACAAAATGTCTGGATTTTGCTCTAATGTCTCCTTGATGCCCACCCCTGGGTACATATTTCATGTATCCTCTAAGGTCTTGGCTTTTCTCAAAGAAGTTAGCTAATGAAAGCTGTTAACTCTAAGAGCTTTGAATTCTAATGTTGGAGATTTAAATGATCAAAAGTCACACATCTTGTATTAAATGAGAGAAACTAGATGCAGACTGGTTTCCCAAGATTTATATTCCAAAGCAGCTGGACAGCTGTCTACTTCTTCTGTTCATGCCAGCTGTATGGCTCTTTCCTCAGAGCTTATGACCCTTTAGTATATTTTATGTATCTCTAAATGCATGTAATTTCTTAGACACAATGACATGGGAATCCTAGGAGTACCCACCATCATGGATTCTAATTCCCTTGTTTTTTCCTAAGTAGGATATGCTTATTAAGTCCCCATCATATTCTGTATTTCTGATCTGTTTGGTCTCCCATCCACAAAATGCCAAGGTTCTCAACCTGGGTGCATAATGGAATCACTTGAGGAGTTCTGCAAGATAAAGATTTCTGCGTTCCAAGCCCTGCCCCTCTGCTCCCAGATTCGATTTTCCAGGTACAGCCTGAGAGTGTAAAATGTAAAAGGCCTCCAGGTTATCACGAGGGCAGTCACAGCTGAGAACCACATGATCAAATAGCCATCTGCCAACCATTTAAAAGCCATGTTGCATTCTCTATATCCCCTGGATGCAAAACAGAAATAATGCAAAGGCCTCTTCAGGATGCAAGCTTACAGCTAGGGAACTGAAGCCAACACCAGCACTACCATTCAGCTTGGACTTATTTCACTGTGGAGGGCTGGCTCCTAATTTACATAGTTACCATGGATGCCACAGCAGGTGAGAGTCTGGGCTTACATTCTCCAGGACTCTTCCTTGTTCCCTGCCTTTTTCTGGAAGGGCTAGGAGCCAGGCGTGTGCCCACAAGGCTGCTTTCCATGCAAGTGTGTACTGACAAATATTTATTAATTTTAATGCTATAAATCTCTCCAGAAATAAGAAGCCTAGATGGCATTTGCAGAGAAATGGACTCATAGGCAGAAAGAATCAAGAAGAGAGATTTACTTTTGCTTTGAGGGAGGGGAAGGGTGTGCATATTTCTTTTTGATTTAAACCTCTGATATGCGACTCCAAACTCAATGAGGAGAGGCCCCGAAAGCCCTGGATCTGTCAGAGGACTTCAGTTCTGCTTGGCTCTTGAACAAATACAACAGCAAGGCAGCAAATATGAGAATAAATTATATTCACAAGAGGAAAAATAACTTACTTTGGGGTTTTATTTCATGAAGAGGTTTTTTATCTAAAAGAAAGAAAGAGAAAGAGAAAGTTGCATTTAATCAATTTACATGGAGCAGATATATTCCCTGTATTACTTTGTATGGACCTCTATAAATGATACATTTTCTCCAATTTGCAGGCACTATGGATTGTGGGTCCCACAATTTCTTTTTGCATTCTAATTTTTTACTTGCCTCTTTTTGAGATATTTTCCATATAATGATTATTTTATTTAAAAATATTTTTCTCTCCAGTTTGCTAGCATATTTTTTTCTCCGTCGCTTCTGCTAGATTCTTATCTGCATGATAAGTGCGGGAGCTTGCTGCCTGCTCCTTTTAATGTCCAGTGAGCAGCCAGCTCAGGTAAGAGATGCCATTTCACTATACATGAAGACAGAAAAATGAGCCAGGGAATAAATATTTAAAGGGATCCCGCATTGGTTTGCAGTAATCATGATCTAGGTGTGAACTCCCAAACTGCCTGTTCAGCTGTTCCCTGGGGCTATGATTATGGTGTTGTGAGCATTTTGGGTTTGGTTTTTTGTTTTCTATCTCTCTAATCTGTTTAAATGTGTGCTGTCTCTCTCGGTGAAGGGCAAAGGGATGACTGTATATGCAGCAAGCTAGTGAGATGTGGCAATTTCTGGATGACCAATCATGATGCTGGGAACCAACACCACTCTATAGAGTCTACTGCACTCACAGGGGTGGGGGGGTGGGGCAGGGGAGGAGGGGAAGGGAGAGGGGGTGTCTGGCCCTTTCATAGTAAGCTTCCAGGCTCTGAGGTACCACTGTGAGACTACAGAGGTCAAGGTCATTGGTGGTCACTTACAGAGTCACCGCTGTGAGAGGTTACACCTGCCCGAGACTTCATCTCTGTGAGCTTGAAGATGAGCCACGCAGTGTGAAGTTCCCATTGAGAAGTATGGTATTTACAGCATCAAACCCAGCATGCCATGCACGTTAGAACTTCATAAATATTATTTGACTGACAACGCAGTAACCCTCCCAGGCAGATAGGCTGCTGTGGTCAAAATTTGCCCAGTATTTTCTCCTAACTAAACCCACTTTTGAATTTTATATTGATCTTGACAGAGAGTTCTTAAAGTACATAAATGCTGTGTGCTTTATGTGTTTAGCTATCTGACATGTTATGGAAGTAGATTTTACAAGCTAGTTGCAAACCACTCCTGTATATGGATCATTTAATAGTAGGGGAGAAGGAGACAGCAGCAGGTACTGTCTTCAAAACGAACACTTTCTGGGAAGACAATATATTATTTATATTGACATGCTTATGCGGGATTTTCATTCAAGTTCCTGAGAACACTTGCACGCCCTCATTGCACAGACTTAACACATTTCTCTGGGAGAAGGTGGCAGCTAGGGAAGGCCAGATGCTACTGCTTTCAAGAATTAGAAGGAAAGAGAGAGAGAGAGAGAGAGAGAGAGAGAGAGAGAGAGAGAGAGAGAGAGAGAGAAGAAGAAGAAGGAGGAGGAGGAAGAGGAGGAGGAGGAGGAGGAGGAGGAGGAGGAGAAGGGAGGGAGGGAGAAAAGGAGGGAAAGAGGGTGGGAGGGAGGGAGAGAGAGAGAGAACAAGAGAGAGAGAGAGAGAGAGCGAATTAGAAGGCAACGACTTCAGTGGGTTCAGCTCAAGTTTTGCTTACTTCGTGGCATATGAAAGCTTTCTGCAGAGGCTGCTTACTTCGTGGCATATGAAAGCTTTCCGCAGAGGCTGGCAGGCCAGTGCTAGCATGTCTGAAAGTGAAGCATTGTTAGAGCCACAAGAGGAGATGGGAGGCACCTGTTTAGAATGTTTTTTTTTTCCTTAACCATGGGCATGGGGATTAAACCAAGGAACAAATGAAACAGGTGAGATACAAGATGGAGCCTCAGAAAAACTCATCGAATATAATCATGCTGTGAGAAAAATGTTGGGAATAGCTCTGAAATTAGAGTGAATGTGGCTGAGAAGCCAGGGGTTAAGGTCTGGAAACAGAGACACTGCCACAAGTACATACAAGTCAGGAACCCTGCTTTGATCTCCAAGCCAGCTCAGGTGCCAAGGCAGTAGGTACAAATAAGGCAGCCTGAGGGCTCAACTAGACTTGGTCTCTTAGGGTTCTATATTCTGTCTGTGTGATTTCAGTGCAGGCATTGGAATGGCCTCAAAGTTTGGTACTCAAGTTTGAGTGAGAGAGAGAGGATATATACAGGATCACAAAGAACAGGGTTGGCATAGGTTTAGCTTAATAACTACAATAAATGGTGACCAATGAAGTAATTTCAGCATACAATGATGGTTATGAACCCATTAGTTTCTTTGTGCTACTGCCTGGAGACAGTCATAGTGCCAGGTCTGGAATTTCACTGATTGTGTGTGTGTGTGTGGGGGGGGGGGTACTTGAATGACAGTTAAACTAGTGTCTTCACTACAGTGAAACCAAACTGAGTCAGAGCTTAGTTTCTTATTATGCAGAAGAAGAATGGGATGCAGAAATCCTCTGGGGACTCTTTGCTTCCATCAAGCCATTGTTAGTCTTAAGAAGGCCAACCGATGATATGGGGACAAAAGCCGTTCATAATGGTTTCCTGCTGCAGTCTCTAAATGCCTCAAAAGATCTGTGTTCTACCAGCCAGCATGCCTTCCTTATCAATGGGCATCTTGTAGAAAAAGCCGGAAAGCTCTGGAGCCCAAATACATTAGTCTCCTGGCATTAGCATCAAAATTGGGTTCTGCTGTATTTTGCAAAATAAGAATACCTTGAAAGGAAGCTGCCACAGCACAGCATTTTCCTCAAGAAACCATTGAATCTGATATAGGCCCTTTGCACGCACTAGGGAAGGCCATCTACCGACCTCTCCAACTCTGAATGCTTGGCCCACTCCACACCGTTGTTTTATTCTGTTTGCATAATCATTCTCTCACAAAGCTCAAGGCCATGAAACAACTTGGCCTTGGTCAAGCAAATCCTCTCCACTTTAATTTCCCTCTCTCCAAAGGCCGTATTCAAATGCTCCCCTCCCCCAGTAAATTAATCCATTAGGGCCATGGTTCTTAATGTTGACTGCACCTTAGAATCACCTGGGGAGCTTTTAAAATAAACACCCACGCCTGGGCCCCACTCCAAGAGGTCCTGATTAATTGAGGTTTGTGTTTTTGTGATTACTACTACTGCCTGGCAAGAAATCAGGGAGCGAGTGTGGTCAACTCCTGTTAGTCTCTCCTTCCCTAAGGGGCTGTGAGGTGGCAGCACACAGACATGTCTGGGAAAGTTGGTTTTCTAGTTGACAGGCATTGAAATAGTGCAGTTTGGAGGCAGTAGCAGCTAAGCAGTGGTTTGGGGAAATCACAGCCACTTCCCAAGGTCTGCCTTAAGCACTTGGAAGGCAAAAGGATGGACGACAATTCGTGATGAGTACTTGTAACTCTGCCTCATTTAGAAGGGTATCACAGACAATCATGTTTCCCTTCACTTGCTAAGCAGCCTAGACAGGTACAAAATGAAATAAGATTCACCACAGAGAATAAAGATTGTTAATGTTAAGTCAGATAGGTTTTTCTTTCATTATATATATATATATATATATATATATATATATATATATATATATATATTATGTGATAATATATTATATATACATTATATATATGTGTGTATATATGTATAAATATGTATACTTATAATATGTGGTAGCATGAAAGTATAGGATATTGCCAACCATTTTATTTTCCCATAGAAAAGTCATAGCTTATTGCTGTGATTTCTGCCTTTGTCATTACTTACATTACTGCTTTGTGACTCCCACCCCCCCACCCCCAACCAGTATATGTTTGTGTAAAGGTGTATATCTTCATGAGAGAGGGGGATGGGGGATGGGAAGTGGGAATGGGAGAGAGAGAGAGAACACATTTTAATTTTGATGATGATTCATTCTCTTTTGCTTACTTTAATTTTTGCTTCTTTTTCTCTCATTCAGTTTCCCACAGCATGTCTATGGAATCCACTGTTCCTGAGAGCTATTTATAAAGCTATGCACTGGCACCTAGCCCCTACTGGACACCAAATGTGGCTGACTTGATACAACCCATGTGCTGGGGACTTGAGCGAGCAGGCCTGTGGTGGTAGCACACTTGGGCAGATGAACTCCATCTCCAAACCTGCAATTCTTCAGATGCTGGGGACTGGGATTCTATGGCACCTGTGCCCCTAGGTTTCAAACACTGAATAGATGTGTTTGCCCCAGTGTCTGGTGGCCTCTGAGATTTACAGGTATACAATGGACAGGTCAGCAGCTCTTTCCCCAGACTACAATCCAAGCATGTCACTACAGTCAACACTTAACCTTCTTTTATTTCATTTTGTTTTCCAACAACCATCTCCATTTCCTACTCTGTAGGCTGTATTATTTGAAACCTTTTCTGTCCCCAAAATATGAATATTAACTCTTTCATTGTAAATTACACATTTTTCAAACTCACATTGTTCAGATGACCAAAATGTAAAATAATCTATTTTTTTTTTTTTTTTTTTTTTGCCCATACTCTTGCTGTTGCCTTATTTGTTACAACAATTCTTACCCTCAGTAGGCGATATTTAATCCTGATCCTCTGCTGCCTCAGACCACAGTCAACTGCTCTGCCTTCAAGGTCCCACCACAATAAATATGAGTTCGTTTCTAGAAATCCTCCACTAAACTCATGTGACTGTAGGATAAATCTATTAACTCTCTAGCTCCATTTTAAGCTTTGGTTCATGGCACTGCCTGTCTTTAGCACAATCCTTCTCAGGACAGTCCCCAGAAAAGCCTCCTGCCTTAGAAATGCAGATCATGACGTCTCTGGTGATTACTTCATTAGCGCGCTTCCTCAGTTTGGACAGTTTGTTTTACTTTATGGTCATTAAAACACAGAAAAAGATTTTTAGAAACCTAATGATGTTATATGTTTCGATTTTATACATTTTAGACTCTTGTCCCCTTGTCATTTACAGGTCTCTAGAATGCATCATGCTAGACAGTGATGTGTCTACTGAGTCTATGTGGCATTGCAATGGTAGAGTCACAGCAAGAATAACACGGAGAAGGGCTGAGGAGATGACTCAGGAGGCGACTCAGGACCCCAAATGACGAGTGTTGAGCACCTACGTTTGGATCCCAGCACCACATATATGCCGGGTGGGCATGGCAGCCCATCTGCAGTCTCTGCATGTGGGAGGGGAGCCCTGGAGCAAGCTGGATAGATAGATGACCAAATGGAGGCACTTCTGGTTTAAGTGAGAGACCCTGCCTCAATAAATGAATTGAGGAGTGACCCAGGAAGATACATGATTTAATCTTGCGCCTACACATACATACACACACAATCATATACACACACAAGCAAATCATGAACACACAAATGCAAAGCAAAAAGTCACTCACAGGGGCTGATTAAAAGTTGCTTTATTATTTTCAGATGGGGGAAAAAGAGGCTAGAGTTACTGATCATCAGTGTGTCTCATTTACTCATGTATTACCGCTTTCCTTATAGCTAGAGATAATTATCAGCCAGTTTTATGCCCTCTAAATGCCGCCCAAGGCTATAGGAAGTAGCAGGGCCTTTCTGATAGATATTGCTAGCACTGAAGATAATTAGAAAAATAGGATGCCTGTTTTACATTGGCCACACCATAGTGCCTGACTGTCAGGAAGACACTGACTTGACAGGTGAGGATGCTGGTCTCCGGTGTTCAAACACACAGAAATACAGCTGCCAATGTTTGTGTGTGCTCTACACCTAACAAACAAAATGGAGAATTGAAGAGTGGGGGGATAGAGGTGTGTGTGTGTGTGTGTGTGTGTGTGTGTGTGTGTGTCTTAGGCCGTCATTGTGCTTTCCTGATAAGTCATGAGTGGGGGGGGGGCAGTTACCCAGGGAAGGTCACATATTCACCCTACCACAAGATGGGTCAAAGGCTCCTTTTCTCACTCCCAACTCCCACCAGCTTCCCAGGCCAGCGGCATCATGAGACCCACTGCCCCTTTGAAAGACCACATGTACATGTCCAGTGTATACACACAACAAGAACAAAAAGCACCCAGGATCCTCCAGATGATTTCCCTTAGAGAAGCACTGACTTCCCAGAGAAATCTGGTCAATTATTGGGGACAAGTGGCCAAAAACCCACCTGAGGGACCACTGCACATCAGCAAGTGAACAACAGTTCCATTGATATCTTCCACCTAAGAATTATCCATGATCCCATGATGCTAATTAGGTGAAGACAGAGGAAAGTCCCACAGACAGCTCACACATGTCACATCTAATGACAGTGTCTCCAGCATTGCCCTCTGCTATGGCTCACGATTAGGAGGAGCAATTTCTTCCCCTTCTTTTTTTCCAAGTATCGTATCTAAGACCAATCTCTAGATTTCGTGTCAACCTAAGTGTTGCTTTATACTGATAAATAATTGTACCTAGTTATGTGGTTTAATGTGATTTTAATATGTCCTTGCCTTGTGCGGGGTAATCAGGATGTCCATTAACCCAGTGCATTTATCATTTCTTTGACGTGAGAAGACCCAAAACGTTCTCTTTTAGCTATTTTGAAACAGCACATTCCTCCCCGCACACCCCCCGCACACCCCCCCCCCCGCACACTCCCCGCAACCCCCCCGCACACCCTCCGCACACCCCCCCGCACACCCCCGCTGGCCATCGCCACTTAGACTCTTTTCTTCTCTAGATATAACATATGTGTGTAAACCATCTATGATGCTGCCTACTCTCCACAGGCTGGGGTGTGTATTTTGTGGTATTTATGCACAAGTATGACTGAGCCGTTAAAAAGATAAAATATTCATACTTGCAGCAATATATGGGCCTGAAGATCACCGTGTTCACTGAACCAAGCCAGGAACCTAAGCCAGGTGGCCCATGACTTCATTCATTTGGAAGCACACTAGCTTCCGTAGTGCTCTTGCCATTCCCAGGGACTCCGAGCTTTGGTTTATTTCTGTGATGGTCCTCATGTTCCTGGGCTGCTACAAAGCCGTTCCAGAGATTCTGCAAACCTCTCTGCTGAAAAGTGGCTTCAAAGTGGCAAAACGCAGCTTTCCGGCTCTGTTCTCAGGGAAGACGCATACTGAACTCCCCTTTCTGGCCTAGGGATGCTTTGCCTTGCTTCCCTTGCACTTGTCTGCAATAAATGTCTGCACACATTCCGAAGTGCACACAGGATGACACAGAGCTCAGTGGACGAGGACTGGGCTAGCATGCAAAATGCCTTGCATGCTATCCTCACCAATGCAAAAGACCAGCCAACCAAAACACCCAAAATGGAACAAAATGTACAGAGCAAATTATTCGCTCAAGACAGATGTGATATCCAGATATTTTAAGTATTTATCAAAATCCTAGCAAAATTAGCACATTCAATAGATAATTAACTATATTCCCATGGTCATTTCGGAATTACCTACTGATATATGGATACAGAAAATGTAGTGAACAGCTGGTGAAATGCGATATACAGACACACAGTCATAGTATATTATGTGGATACATCACAGAACATTGTTCAAACCTCACAGAAGAGCTCCTGTCACCCACAATGTCATGCAGGTACTAGGGGGATCTTATGTTAAGTGAAATGGGCCAGCCACAGGAGAGTCAAGGGCTAGAGGAGAAGCTGATGAATGCGAAGTTTCCCGGCAGTCAGATCAGGAAGTTCCGGAAAGAACTGTCCAGCATTGTGACTACTATAGTGATATGACACTGTGCACTGGAAAGCTTCTCAGAGAGTGGATCTTAGGAGAGGTGCTGAGTATGCTAATTAGCTAGTGATGGCGTGTCACAAGTACTCATGTAGCAAACACTCAGGCCATCCTGTATACACAGAAACGCCTTTTAACTGGCAATCTCACCTCAGTAAAACTGGAGAAAAGAAATACTATCTGGTACTCTTAGCCTAAATGTAGGCTTCTGGCAGTTGTCTTTAGTTTCAGAACAAGGAAAGTCTGGAATGGACTGGATGGTGGCGGAAGGCTATACTTACTTATCAACTGCTTAGATAGTTAACTGACACTATGTGCAGGTGATAGAACCTGGCCCACAAAGAACTTCTTTAAGAGAAACAGTAATCCGAAGAGCCCTAATTTAAACATCCTTCCTTCCTTCCTCACCCCCTTTTTCCTTTTGTGATTTTTCCTATATATCTTCCTGCCTCAATTTCCCTAGGGCTGGGATTACAGGTCTGTTCCACCCAGGCCAGTCCGTCTCGTTCCTGAAACTACTCCAGTCCTTATGTTGGCCACATATTCACTTGCTATTGCAGGCCAGGCTGCCAGTTCCCTCCAGTATATCACCAAGAACAGGAACTGAATAGAAGTACTCTGTTCCTAAGTGTGGACTGACTCAGCGCTAAGTCTTGCATATTAGTTCTATCACCAGCAGGTAAAAGGGCAAGCTCATCATGGCAGCTTTCTAATGATGGGGGATAGGGGAGTGCTAAGAAAATAGAATTACATAATTTGGCCCCAAGTGAATCTAGGGTCGGTCTTCTTTCATTGGGATAGGACAATTTATTTCTCAGTTAAAAGTGGTCCCGTCTTTGTGTAATTGCCTCTCAAATGGTTAACTTTATGTGTGGTAGAATTAGGGAAATGCCTCAAAAAACATGAAAACTCTAAATCCTGAATTTTCAAAGGTGTCTTACTCATTTCTATATTGCATATGTTTGTATCCACACCCATATATATAAGATGAACATCAAATATCTAAAATTATAATGAGTCCAACTTTCAGAGCTTTGTAGAACTCAGACGTCACCATGTGCTTGTTTCACAGGATGCAATACCATGATTCTTGCCCATAGTCACAGCTGGTTAACAAAACATCTGCCATAGAATCTTGACTCCCAGCTCAGGGATCTTTACAGTCTATTGTGTTTCTCTAAGTGGAGTTGGCAATTTTCCTATCAATCTAACAATAATATTGCTATGCACTGAACACCTGACACTGCAGGCATTTCTTTTTTTTTTTTTTTTTTAATGACATCATCATTCTGGGGAAAGAGAGAGATCAGCGTGAATGAAGCTAGTCATGATATTGGCGTCGTCAGTTCATGGGTCACTGTGTCCAGTTCTCTTGAGGACTCACATGTATCTAATATGCAACTTAAGGAGAGAAGGGAGAACTGAGACACAAGGTGTCCTCTATCTCGATTAATTCACTCTGTTCAGCACACCCTGGAGGCCTCTGAATTTTGTAGAGTAGATTGCTCAGTCTTAAATCACCTCTGCCATTGGATTTTGGCATTTCTTTCACAGCCCACCAAGTCTATGAGCTCAGTTATTAAATCTTTCTTCAGTTCAGGTTAGTATTTCCTACCTAGAGTTTTGTGCAGTTGAATCTTGAACTAATTACACTGTAACTGTAGAATCTGTAATTCAGGGAAATACCCCACCCCCTTTCAGACATGTCTAGATGATGGAATTTCCCCTTATAGGAAAGGACCATGGTTAACAGCAGCTACTGAAAGCTGTTTTTATTAGCCATAAAAAACAAAAACAGACAAATACACAAACAAACATCATGAATGCTAATGGAAAGGTATTGTGGGATCAGAGATGCTGTGGGACTTTAAGGAGCAGGGATAAAAGAGCACTCAGGCTCTGAAGCCTCATGAGTAAGGCATGATTGATTTGACTCCTACTTTCATAACAAAGGGGTTGTGAGTTTATGTTGACAAATTTGGAATTGCTTTATACAACTTCTTTGCTGTCAAAACATTAGAAAGCAGGTGCTTCCTGTGACTCTGCAGAGGGGGGCATCTGTCTCCTGGTCTGGTGGGGACTTTCCTTTTTGCCTGTGGACCAGTCAAGCTGGAGATGTGTCTTCTTCTCTCTTGAGTGTGCTTAACTACTGTCAACATCATAAAATGATAGAGCTGGATGTGGCCCTAGGAGTCAGTCACCTGGCCCATTCCCTGCTAGGGATCATATCATCAGGACAAATTGAGGCTAGAAGTACCAAGGAACAGTAAATTTTAAGAATGTGTACAAACTGCACACGCTTTCCTAAACACTGATTTTCTAAACCGACAGTATTCCTTAAATTATGACTCAGAACCTATATGAGTCCTGTCACACAGTTTAATGACAGGTACATCACATTTTATTACAAACAGGCTGACCAGAAACATTAGAAAATATTTAAGTGAAATACTTAGAGCGCTACACTATTGATAATTTTTAATAACATGGAAAGATATATATATATATATATATATAGTTTTCTTCAACAATAATCCCTTTATTAAAAACCATGTACCCAGGGTGCAGTTATTTTACTTTTAATATAAATGGAGTGCTTAATATGGGTAGTGTATGCCTACCAAGGGCTGCATCTTCTTTAAGGACATCTAATAATACAATAATTTTTTGTTTATGGATTAGGCTTAGGAAAAATCAAGAACTTGGCTCAGGGTAGTTCTGTTCATGGAATTCAATCATAACTAAAGCTAAAGCTATCTGACCTAAGTTCCTGGATTCTTCAACATGTCCTTTAACTGTGGGGTGAATGTTTAAGTGTGTGTGTGTGTGTGTGTCTGTGTGTGTCTGTGTGTGTGTCTGTCTGTCTGTCTGCCCATTCTTTTATTGGTCCCAATCCTAAACTCATGCCCATTTCTAGTCATTTGGAAAGAGAATGACCACTTTCAACTAATAATCACAGAGGACATTGGAAGGCTCTTTATCTGTGCGTTTGGATGCCAAGAGCCAGTTCTCTACTGTCTGAATTAACTCAGGAATCTGGTCTTTTATACCCCTCCACAATCTCCAGTTCAGAGCCACTGTTATGACTGATAGTAGCTGTCAGAAATGCCAAGGTGCAAAAGTTTTCTCTTTTCTTTGCAGTGGATTTAGATGCAAACAACTCCTGGGTTCTAGGACAAATATTTTACCCCCATAAGACCATTCTAAATCTTTGGCAGGGTTGTATTTCTTCATTTTGCATTGTCATGGGACCTGTTTCTTGATTGTGTAGGTTTTTTTTTTTTTTTTTGCTTGTTTGTTTATTTTGATACTATTATATTTTCTGGTTTTGTCATTTTCCTGAAAGAAACCTGGTCTGTAAATATAGGCGTCTTACTCTCTAGCTGTCCAAAATTAATTTAGAGTCTATTCTCTTTATATTTCAGGTTCTATTTTGATTATCCTCATGAGCAAATTTAACAAGATGAGTTCAACCAAACAAACTTTCACATGTTCTTGCTGAAGTACCAGATAGCATGCTTTGCTTAATTTCATGACATGCATATAAACAGAGAAGGGAAACATCCCAACATGCTTGAAGGAATGGATAGGAATAGGTGGCAAAAGGCATTTTAAATGTTGCAGAGTTAGCTGGTAAGAAAGAGAGAGGTTTTTAAAAGTATACATCAACCATGGTCCAATGGATGAAGGTCATTCCTTATTTGGAAAGGGGATTACATCCTAAAATAATCCAACACCTTTTGACCTAGAAAAGGAGCAAAACAGAAAAATGTATAGTGGGTAGATAATAAAGGTAAATAATCTATGGTCATTTATTGAATTTTTTTCACCCTTTCTATGCTAAATTCTACCCAGGATATGGCACACAATGGAAGTTTTCTTCACAAAAAGCAAAACGCAAAAAGCAAAAGAGTTTCAGCTTTGTAGAATTTAAAGTAATACTTCCATTATGACACATGAGGATTGCAATATTTACAATGCACTATCTTTTTAAATTAAACACAATGGAAACTTGAGCTTAAGGTTCTTTCGCTGTCTCCTGAAAGTTTGCTATGTATTAATCTTTTCATAGGGTATCCCACAATAGGACAATGTTTACTGGGGTATAGAAGATATTGTTACCAACCTATCCAATGACTGTCTACGTGCCCAGAACTCCATCCTTATGACTCCCATATGACTGCAACATTATTATGTCCACCTTTGCTGTGTAGTATACACAAAAGGCAACTGTGACTTAAGCAACTTTTTCTTACAAAGGGAAGCAAACTTCCAAGGGTCTCTTCAATAGGAGCACCTAGTTATCACTAGTAATGTCAGTTACTGAAGGATTTTCACTTGTTTGGGAGAAGGAATCCAGGTTCTCATGCATACATGGTAGGCAAGCATTCCACCACTGCCACCTAGACCCTTTGTACTATACATGGAATCGGCGCGTGGAGGGTGGGGAGGGAGGGAGGTTCTTTCAATTTTCAAATCGCTTGGAAAGAACTTGCAAGCCGCAAGATACTTTACGTCCAACTAAGAATAAATTATGTCAGGATGTTATCTTGGTGATGCAATTTTTACGTCTTTGCTACATAGACTTCCTGCTAGAACTAAGCAGTTATGCAGTGAACCCTGTTCTGAAGTTTAAACTCTGCTAACAACAAGGGTAATTTCAGTTTTATTTCTGAATCTTTGCCCATGGAGAGAAGTAGATAAGTTTAGTGTTGGTAAAGAGATCTTGTCTGTTATAGTCTTATCTGAACAATAGGCCTTCTATATAAATCACTGGCAAAAAAGGAGGATAAAAATGTGATTTCATATGCTCTGAACTAGTCTAGAATAAAATATTTCTTATTCAGTGTAGTAAGAAATAAAGGGAAGGGCAGGTAATTACTATAATAGATAACAATGAGGCCTGAGAAAATTCTTAACAAAGCAACCATTATTTTCATGTGATTACAGCTTCACCTTTTCAGGCAGTTTCTCTAGGTCACTTCAGTGGACGCATCAATAAACAAAGTGGTTATATTATTAGCTGGGCTTGGGAATGTTTGTTTGAGCCACTATTGTAGGGATGTCATTATCTTTGATGAGGCTTCCAAAGTATCCATTCAAACTTTTCTTATCAGCGTGGCTATCAGAAATGTAAACAAACAGCCATTTAACACACTTGTCCTTTTCCAAGCTGTCAATATTGAAGTGGCCTATGCTCCCTCTTCAAGAGAAGGACAGATTAGTTTGCAGGTAGCACTGCCTGGAAGATTTCCTCTTTCTTTAAGTCCCTGGTGGCATTTCTGTGGCTTTAGTCACATGCACATCTAGGGGCTAATCCCTTCTTCTGAAGAAGATCCATTTAATCTTCTCAAGCCAAGCCCTCCCTTTTCCTTTTGTTGTTATAAAAAGCCACAGAGAAGGTGGCTCCCAACCCACAGAATGAATTGAAACAGCAGCCACCATTTAATCTTTCCATGACTGTCTGTGAGGTACACACAGGGTACCTAGTAGTACTGGCTATGATTCTCAAAACATAGAAGATAAGTTGAGAAGATGAAAGGACAATGGTCAGACAGCTACACAAGTCTGTTTAAGCTCAGAAAGCATAGCCACACAAGTTCTCATTTCTTGCCAGTTATGCCCATAATGATTTTTCTTTCCCTGAAATGGCAATTTTCTTTCTTTTTTCTTTAAAAAAAAAAAATATATATATATATATATATATATATTCATATTACATCTCAATTGTTATCCCATCCCTTGTATCCTCCCATTCTTCCCTCCCTCCCGCTTTCCCCTTATTCCCCTCCCCAATGACTGTTCCTGAAGGGGACCTCCTCCCCCTGTATATGCTCATAGGGTATTAAGTCTCTTCTTGGTAGCCTGCTATCCTTCCTCTGAATGCCACCAGGCCTCCCCATTTAGGTGACATGGTCAAATATGAGGCACCAGAGTTCGTGCAATTTTCAACCATAAAGGGATTGGATGTCCAGTTTATGCTTGCAATTTAGATTCTTGAATTCATATCTTTTGGCAAAAACTGTCTAGTCTCACTCTTACTAGTCTTGAGGCATTTATTTTCTTGTTGAGTACACTTAGGTGTAGCCATTAATGAGAGCATCACTCTAAGGTTCTGTGATTCGGCCACAAGTGACCAAGCAACAATCATACCCAAATATTAAAGTGATCATTCAGAGCTGGCAGTTCCGTCTGGAGGAGAAACAGAGCCCTCGGGATAATAGAGGAGACTCAGAGACTTTGTTGAAGGCTAAGTAAAATCAAATCATTGAAGGCCATCCAAGAGCTGAACAATGTCATTGTCAACCCTCCAAAAGAAGATGCCATAGGGTTATATTTGGCACACAGGGAAAAAAATTAGCACGAAGGAAATTCCCACATCGCAACATGACCTAGATCCTTCATCCAAGCTGTTTTTTTGTAAAGCTGTCGCCAAATGCCGTTTTAACCAAAGGCAACCCTCCTTGGTACAACTCTGAGAGCACAGCTATTTCACCCAGGACACCTGACAATGTGAAAGAGTACCACAGAGTACCTTGGCATCATTTAACTGGACTGCTGTTCACTGCTTCCCACAAAGACAACGAGCTAACTGGTGGTACTCATTCTGTGAACGGTGGGCTCCACTCTCTGTAGGAAAAGACAGAGAGTAGATCCTTCTGCTCTTATCAGCCAACCCTTTCCCACTGATGTGCAGATATAGCTCATTCCCTTCTAAGGTCACCCACTTCTCCATTTTCTTTAACACTAAATACATTGATCACTATAGTCCTGGCAGTCCTGCACGTATTTCTGATGTTCTAATACATGCCTATGAAGGTAAGAGGTGCTGAAAGCAGAGCCCCACCCCCACTCCTTAGTAGTTTGAAAAGGCTGAATGTCAAGGGAAAAGCTCATCCTGCATTTCCACCTCATGTGGAATTGAACAGAACACCTTCCTGAAAGCTGAGTACTGTACAAGCCTCAGCGTCTTTCTGGCTCTTTTATTTTTGTTATGTCAAAATGCAAACTGAGTAATCAGGAAGCTGCCCGTGTGTAATTAAACCTATACACTGTCAATGCCCAGGGAAAAGGTTTGCTCAATCAATAAATTACCTAAAGCCACTGTCGGTATCACAGCCAACAACTGTCCAAGAGATGAGAGATTACTCTTTTAAAAAAATTTTCCAAACACATATACAAGATTTTACATGTCCACTTGACTTGGCTATGAATTGCCAGCTATCTGGTTTTGCTTTGTTCCAGACATTTGTCTGAGAGTGTTGGTGATGACAGTGACATTTAAGTCTGGGGACTTTAAATCTGGGGAACATTTGAACTTGAATAGTTCTCATTCAATCAGTTAAAAGACTTACAAAGAAAAAAAAAAAAAAAAAAAAAAAAAAAAAAAGGCAGACCCTACCAGAAGTGATTAAGAGAATTGCCCTCCTAGACAGTTTCTAAACTGAAATACTAGTTGTTTCTTCCTTTAGGCCTCTGGCCTGGGACTTCATGTCTTGTTGGTTTTATAGCAATCAGCCAGCCACTGGACTTGACACTAGGACATTGGCTGAGATTTCTGGGCTTGTCAGTCTTCAAACATTCAATTACTGTTTTCAGTGTTACTTCCATTTCTCTCCCTTCAATCCTCCTCTTTCCTTCTCTAAGATCCTCCCCTTCCTCTCCACTCATTGTTTACTTATTGGTTGATTCAATGATTTATTTATTTTTACTCTGTTTTTGGTATTTTGTGACAGTCTCCTTCTGCAGTCTACATTGGTTGAGTAAAGCAGAATCTGCTCTTAACAGTTTCACTCTCAGTGCCAGTCATTCCTTTCAGCCTGATATAGGATTCTTCCTCATCTGGCAAGTGAGCATGAATCATCAGGGCACAAAAATCACAGACAGGACCACCTTTCTTTCTTACATTAAGAGCTAAGCACTGCCAGCTGGTAGTGGCAACACTTTTAATCCCAGTACTTGGGAGGCAGAGGCTGGTGGATCTCTGTGAGTTTGAGGCCAGCCTGGCCTACAGAGTAAGTTCCAAGACAGCCAAATCTACACATAGAGAAACCATTTGTCAATCAAACAAACAAAACAAAAGCAACAACAATAAAAAGAGCTAAGCACTGTTTTCCATGAGAAACTCTCAGATTACAACATAGACAACTAAACTTAAAGTCTTATATTCAAGTCCAATATGTGGTTTATAGGAAATTTTATTACTACAGTTATCTAAAATTCTACTAGAAGCCAAATTGCTATAAAGCTATCATCTTTCAGAAGGCATATGAAATCCATAATCCTAACTGTGTCAATTTAAAACAATGCCCATCATGTTAAAAAAAAAATTGTCACAGCTCTGACCCATGTTTCAGAAAATTCTAGTGGTTTTCAAGGTTGGTCAGAAACACACTTCCTTCACCATCTGACTAATGAGTGTGCACCAAGTTAGTTGGCTGATATCTACTTAACGGGCAGCACTAAGGTTCCAACACTGGACTTTCTGGCTATGTCGTCTGCGATCATCATCCCTTGCATAGGGTCTGACACGACACGTGCAGGTGCTAGATAACTGTACCAGGAATAAGGGCAATGTGGGTATCATCGTGTTGATTTTAACGCATTAGCCATCTTACACAATGCGCAAACCATATAGATTTATTCTGAAAACACAACACTTAACATGTGTCTGCTTTCAAGAGCACCCAGTCACAGGAATGCAAAGAAATGGACCCAACAGAAGCATTTACTTCACACTGTCACTTCCTCTAATGACAAGAAGCATATACTCCTGAAGTGATTGTAACATACTATTTTGATGTAGCATTTCTTTGCTTGATTATCATGCAGGAAATATTCAAGTAAGCAACCTAGTTCTAGAAAACATGGAAGGCCCCAGTGTCATTTTTAAGGAACTATTAAATATCAATACAGCTTAACTCATGTTCGTGGGAATTATTTGATTATATACTTCCTTCTATGAAAGATTAATATGTGTCCTGTCAACATATGCCTCTGCTAATGACTGAAAGTGGATATAAGTTTTGGTAACGTATTGCTAAACAAAAGTGAAGTGAGTTGGCCAGATTTATAATGTCAAAAATAAAAGAAGTCACCATGTTAAAAATGGCTTCTCCTTGACTTGACAAGATCCTTCAATACCTTCAAACCGAGGCAGAGAGCCACTTAGAGGTAGTAACACTGTGATATCAGAAACAGAACAACCGCCTGGGAGCTTGGAGAAGAACATTCCACCCCCTACAAGACCAATGTGAGACACAGCCTCTACCACCAGGGGGCATGCTCCCTCCCTCCCATTGACCACATGGAGTTGCAAGGTGTTCTCCTTACCAGAGAACCTTTGCCTCCAAAGATGTACAAAGAGCTTTAAATTTTTATAAGGTTCCTTCAGAAAAACAAATTTACAACAACAAGGATCAGGGTTTCATTAAACTAAAAAGTGGTTGCTTCTAAAGGCCTTAAATTTAAAAAATTCCTTCTCTTGAAAAAAATTGCTTGATTAGGCTGTAATAAAGTATTTGAAATCACTCCTCCTGGCCTAATGATCTAGTCCAGTAATAAACAATCCAGCAGGTACAAGTACTTGGCTTCCTTCCATTAAATATCAACAGATAAAAATAAAAATACTCACTCTACATGTACCAAAAATGTACCCACGTACTTTTCAGCAATATATATATATTTCATTTTCATTCTAGTGAATGGCTACTGTTTCAATAAACCCAGCTAATGACTGGGTCGTTCTTCTAGAAACATATGAATTTATGCACATCACCCACCACAAATACTGAAGACATTAAATAGATGGCGTTACCTAGAATGCAGAGACCATCTGTGCAGTTTTCAGATTCCTGGCTGAGACCTTCACAGAACTTGCCCCCATTTCTTGGGGCTGGAGCTGTGCACTCACGGATGCGAAGATGCTCACACTCTGGGCTGCAGACTGACCATTCACTCCACACTCCCCAGCTGCCATCCACTTCAAAGGAAAACAACAGAGGCCACTGTCAGCAGTAATCAGCAGCTATTGGGAGACTTGCCCCACACCTTGAATAGACCACAATCTCAAAAAGACCAAAGTGAGAGATCAGGACCTCTTCTCTCTACAGTTCATTGTCTAATTAAAGCTATGTTGGGATAAGACTCATGATTGAGTTTAGGCAAATGGTTGAGTGACTGGAATCTTTGAGTTGGCTAATAATGTCATTAGACATTCTTTTCAAATCTTTCATGCCCAAGAGCATCACTGATGGAACACAGGATGTCTGCTGATGCAGTGTGGGCTTACAGTTTAGAGTACTGAATAGAGCAGATTGATTTTAAGTCCCCTGATACCCTAAACAACAAAAAGTTAAACCAACATGAACTGATAGTGTTGAACAAAAACAGGTCAGTGAAACCCCAAGATGGCAGAGCCTACAGAAATAGACTTTCTTGGGTCATAGATTGCTACTGTACATTGAAATGAACAGACTGAACTTAATTCCATTAAATATCAACCCAAGAGACTAGAACAGATGTTTGAGGCAATTGCCCCATTACCTCCTAGGAATAGTTTTCACCATGTTTATGTAGGTTAAGAGCTCACAAGGTTTAATCTAAACCAATTAGTATGAAATAGGGAAAAATTTAAAAGTACTGAAGGTAGATCAAAAAAACTTCCTGAGTCCTAGCCTCAGTTTTGTAAAGTTGTCATCTGAGAAAGTAAGTCACATGGCTTCAATTTACCACTTCTGTCATGTGGGGACAACAAAGCCACAATGGAGAGATAAAAGGCATGACATGTATGGAAGTATCCTGCACAGTACCTGGCACATAGTAAGCACTCAATGTTTATAAAATACAAGGGCAAATTAAACTTTGAAAACCTGCTGTTAGTCAGAGTCTCACCTTAGCTTCTAGGGAAACTCAAATTTAAAATTTAAGGGCATGAGGCTCTGGTTTTGGTCCTTGGAATTACACTTGTGTGGTACATATGAAACTCAGGGGTTAGTTATCATCTCTGTGGGAAGACATAGTTTCTATAGAGAAAGCCACCTTCTTTCTCATTTATTCCCATTGTTTCAACTGGGTTACCATCGGAAAGAGAGAATAAAAGAACTGACAGGAGACACATTTAGTAAACGAGATCTTCTACTACTTGGAAAGAAAGGCAAGTGCAGGCCACGTGCAAACACACACCACTGCAGTGGACAACCTCTGCCAATTTTATTGCACATAACTACCAAGCTGTACCTGAGAAAAGGTCAAGTTCGGGGTAGTTGCTATTTTGTGATTGAAGGTATCTCACCCAAGCTCTGGCTACTGTACTCAATTACATGCCATCAATTGTAAAAATCAAGGGGGAGAAAGTGGTGGCTTAGTTCAACCAAGCCTTGCAGAGAGGGGTTTCACTCATGTTTTTGCCATTACAATGAATTCGCTATCAGCACCTTGGACAGAGGCAATGGTCAAGGCTCTTGCACCAGGGTGACTTTGGAAGGAAGAGCACATTACTTGCTCTAGAGCAGCTTAACAGCATTGGCGGGTTAGAAGGAGAAGGGGATCTGTGTATATCTCACCAGGACAAAGAGCAGTGCAGGTTATTTTCTGCACTGACATTCCCTCACAAAAGGCCCCACCATTGAGAGGAGCGGGGTTGGTGCAGGTCCGGGAACGTTTCTGCCATCCTCTACCACAGCGAACATTGCAGGCTGACCACTCTGTCCAGGAAGACCAGCCTCCATTCACTGAGAGACAAAAATGGGGAGGGGGAGAAAAAAAGGAGAGAGGTTTGTACTGATTGCCTACTATGTGCAAGCCACTGCGCCAGGTGCTGAGTCAGGTATCTGGGGAGGAAGAGATGGTGCAGGGTCCCACTTGTGGCTCTACGGTGAGGCAACAGTGGTCCTCACTCTTCTACTCTTCTGTAGGAAGAACCCAGAGAGTTTGCTTTGCAAGAGACTATTTAAAAAGGGCAGGGCTCATCAGCAGAGCTCAAAGGCACTTGATCACCCAGAGTATAAGAAGAAAATATCAGCATTTGAATTTCTATTACTTTTAAGAGCTTGAAAAATAAATCCCATGGCTCTTCTGTTGTGC
This sequence comes from Acomys russatus, assembly GCF_903995435.1. Lineage (NCBI taxonomy): Eukaryota > Metazoa > Chordata > Mammalia > Rodentia > Muridae > Acomys > Acomys russatus. The sequence continues at coordinate 19,388,801 of NC_067163.1, forward strand.
AAAGAAAAACCTTAACTCAGATAGCTGGGAAGTGCTTTTATACAATGCCCGAGATCATCGGCAGACAATAATATTTGGTTTTGGTGCATTTCATCTGGTAGGAAAGGAACCCATTGCCAGCGTGTCTGTGAGGATATGGGGTCGGGGAGTCAATTCGGCAAGGGTGGGGAGCTGAAGTTGCCCACTACGATGCTTTCCAAATATAAACATGATGGAAAAGGAAAGAAACACCATTTATTTCTAAGAGAGAGAAATTGAAAATATCACTGGCTGTCTCACAACAGACCAAATGGACCAGGAAACACATTAATAGTGTTAGGGATGCTTTCTCACCTGGCAAAGAGGTGAGGCTGAACATTGCTGTGGTGAATGACCCAGGGGCCCCTCGGCTCTTGGCCTGGGAAGTTTTAATACAGTACACAGCTCTCTATACATCCAATTTTAGCCCTCCCTATCCCTTCCTGGCCTTTGGGCTGGTCTTACCGTAGACCACCACAGTTGCTGACAGGCTCCTCCTCTTGGCCACGATGTTGGCTGCCATACAAGTGTAATTTCCTGAGTCTGAGAGCCGGGCCTGCCTGATGATCAGGTTATGGTCAGCCCTGGTGTCAATGTTCTCATCCTGTTCCGAGTCAATGGGCTCCTCGTTTTTCAGCCATTCCACCTACAGGTAGAAAAGTATGTTTACAAGTTATCACAAGAATAAACTGTCTTCAGGAATAGAAGGTGTGGTGAGCATGGTGCTTTGGATACCACATCCTGGCTGCTTGCTGAGTAAATCTGGTTTTATTTGGGAAATGGACACCCAAGTTAACAAACTGAAAGGAAAAAAATCTCAAATACTCTAATATTTAACCCATTTTCTTAAAAAAATTCTAACAGTGTAGCAGTGACCAAAATCAGGTCATTTCCTTTTGTTAGAAACCCAGTGATGATGATGATGATATTTCAAATCTAGGCAATGTAACTTAGAAAAATCAACACATATATTTTAGACTTGTACTTTCTATTGTTTGTTGGGCAGAGTTTCAAGTCAATGTTTCTATTTAAGTTTTAATGCTGTAGAAAAATGTAATGATGTAGACAAGCTGAAGAAATGCAGGTTTGAGCAAGCGTAGGATCAAACAGTTAGCTCCCAAAATCCCGCAGAGTAGGAGATCCATCCTTTTGAGTCACCTCTCCACAGCTTTCACAGAACCTGTGTAGGTTTTCGAAGGAGAACATGACCCTCATCTTCATCTACCTCTGATTTCCTCCTGGCAGGTTCTTATGAAAATCTATTTTTTACCTTCTAATTTCACTTGGGTCCTATTGTTACTCAGCTTTCATTTCCTGGGACACATGAGGAAGACAGAGGTGGAAGTTCCCCATTTATTATTCTCCCCCAATAGAGATGTACTACACTTAGTTCCTAGGCCATCAAGTATAATGGGTGGAAGCATTTTACTTCCCATCCTTATTGTCCAATGGAGGCATACCACACTTAGTTCCTAAGTCATTAGTAACTAACTCATTAAATGTTAGTTTCCCATGGTTTAACTGTGCCTTTATCGTCCCCACTGTGTCCTCTGCCCTAAACAATCCTCATTGTCTTAAGACGACACCATGGCCACACATGACATTTAGCCCAGGTTATCGGGATATGTAAAGAACAGTAATTACATGTGTGTGGGTGCATGTAAATGGTCACTATAATTTATAGTTTATCATAGAATAAGGATTATTCCCAAGAGTTGGAGGAGTGTGTGTGTGTGTGTGTGTGTGTGTGTGTGTGTGTGTGTGTATGACGGAGAGAGGGGGGAGGGAGAGGGGGGACAGAGAGAGACAGAGAGACAGAGAGACAGAGACAGAGAGTCAGAGACAGAGAGCGCATGCATTTGGGGTACTCCTTCAATGGCAGTAACTATGCTAAAAAGATCACACAGTGCATGTTTCATGGGTATATTCTGCCATGCTTGGCTCACAATTATCACAGATAATTGAGAGTTGGTTTTAACATAAGATGCTTCATTTAATTTTATTTTTAAATCTAAAGAATACAAATATGTTATTCATTAGTTGTATCTGTCACATAATAGTTTGGCACAGCAAAGATGTGCCAGTCTCTATGAAAAGGAAGTCATTTACCAGATGAAAATTTAATCATGGTCCTTCAACAATATTTTCCAGAAGTACTGCCCAATCATAAGGGTTCAGATACCAAAATTATCATCATCTAAAATTACCCCAACAAGGGAGCAATTTGAGAAAGGAAAACAATACCATATGCCAAAAGAAGAGACCTTGGAGCTCCAGAAGAATTAGCAGAGAGCTACAATTTCAGAGTTGCACAGACCATGAAGTAAGAAGCACATCCCATTACCAAGCACGTGGATGCTTGAAGGCATCACCTTGGTCTGACCTGGAGAGGCACCAATAATTTAATCATTCAGAGCCAAGGAGCATAGCTCTATTAACAAACACAGCGCAGAAAAAACCCACTTTACAACACATATGAATATTAGCCGATGACACAATGGCCTTAATTTTCCCTGACATAGTGGGTTTCACAGTCATTTGGGTATCCACATAACAAGTAATTCAAGAATTCACTTAGCATAATAAATTGTACTGAGGGCTAGGCAACCCCAGTTTTTCCAAACGAAGAGGGTAACTTCTTTCCAAGGCCTTACTTTATTTGTTTTGTTGTTTTGGTTTTTGATCTTTTTTTTTTTTTTTTTTTTGGAGACAGGATTTCTCTGTATACCCTTGGTGGTCCCGGAATCACTTGGTAGTCCCAGACCAGCCACAAACTCACAGAGATCTGCCTGCCTCTATCTCCCTGAGTGCTGGGATTAGAGTCATGCACCACCGAAATGGCTGCAAGGTCTTAGATTGAAAGGTAAGACATAAATAAGGAAAGAAATCCATATACTCAACAAAAGCTGGAACAAGTAACATTGCCACCAACCTCTAGGAGGAATGCCTCCTTCAGGTGAATAAATTAATGATTTTTAAATCACCCTTACTCCTAAATCACTGCAAACAGCAAAATGCTGTTCTGCCTCCACTCCCCTGGCTCAGAAATTCTGCTGTAAAGTGCTTGTTAAAGAGTTAATTCCCGAGCTCTGTTATTGGTAGTTCTTAGAAAGCCCTGTCTTCATGTTATTCGTATGAGATGGTGTAGAGACAGGAAATCCTGTGATTGTACATAGGCAAATCAGTTTTAGAGTATGAAGTGGGCAGTGGTCCTGGAGATAGAAGCCAAGTGTCCCAGTGCCTATGGATCAAAGACAGGTATCCTGAAGAATATGGCTCTGAAAAATTCAAAGCAGTAGTCACCATGAAGACAACTATCTTCAGATTAAAAATCTACAGAAAAAAACCAATCAACCAACCAATCAAAAACAAAACCCAAAAGACAAACAAACAAAAAACCAATAATCCATGAAATAAACTAGGCCAACTGTACTTTAACTTTGATAGAGATAATATAAATGTGGATAATATGAAGGAGTAAACTGAATCTTCCTTTACACACACAAAATTCACCCAGTAAACATGGCATAAAGATAAGTATATAGTTGATTGAAGAAATAACATCAGGAGACATGTGACAAACAGTGTGTATTCTATCTCACTAGTAGTAATTTAATTGATAACTTTCCTGGACTACAGAGAAAACTTAGCTGGTAAGTTGTTTGCTTTGTTAGCTTGAGAACCTCAGTTCCGTCCATAAATCCCACCTTTTAAAAAACGCCAGAGTTCGGGTGAATGTTTGTCATCTCAGTGTTAGGAAGGTGGTGATAGGTAGATTCCATAGACTTCTTTGAAACCACACGCGCGGACACACACACACACACACACACACACACACACACACACACACACACTTCTCTTTTATAAAACAAACATTGATACTGACACCCTCTGTACACAGTCTTTACATTATGGTTTCTTTGGCTTTCCTGGGACCGTGCCACAGGGCAGTATACCTTCTAGTTATTCCTCCTCCATTGTCTCCAGGATTTCTGTGGCAGCCTGAGGACTAACTGGTCTACCTGCTACTTTCATTCCTGCCTCTACACTGGATTCTGCCTCAGAGATCAGACATTGTCACTTTGCAGCTAGAAACTGGTCAGCATTTTAAAGATCTCATCTAGATGAAGGAGCCCCTTCTGTGGTTTGCCTTCTATGAGCTCCTTATGTCAGATCATCCAGTCACACCTCACCTCACTCATTCCTCTCTGGTCACACTATACCTTACCTTCTTCTATGAATTCAAGGGAACTCCCTCCAACTGCAGTTTCTGGACCTAGAGGGCCCTCCCTGAGATGCCCATGGTACCATTAACTTGACATTCTAGACTCATATCACACACAAAATTATTGGAGATATCTTATCTAGCCATGTTATTTAAATAACAAATCCCCATTTTGTTATAACTTTCCCCTAACTTTATCTCCACTGGGTAGTGCTAAATATGGTACTACCTGGTATATTAATAAACCATTATTATCATATCCTTTTGTCATTATAAGTCTAGGAATTTGTCAAAAGGAAATATTAGGGATTGTATTAGATAGGGTTTCATTTGCTGTCAGTCTTTCTTATACAGCTCAAGATCACTTGTTCAGAGTCAGCACTACCTACAGTGGACTTGGCTCTCCCACATCAATCAATTCAATCAATCAATCCATCCATCCATCCATCAATCAGATGCCCAACAGAATTCCGTATAAGTCAGTCTTATGGAAACATTTCATCAATTGTGAGTCTCTCTCTCCAAATGATTCTAGCTTATAGCAAGTTGACATAACACTAACCAACACAGTAATGGAGATGAAAGTTTGACAACAGTGAGTTATTTTTGTTCGAAAAAGCAAGGAAGAAAATAAGGAAGGAAGGAAGGGAGTGAGGGAGAAAAGGAAGGAGGGGAGGGAAATCATGTGAAAAAAAGTAATTTGAAAACTAATCATGACCCAGTAACTTAATTCAGCATTATACAGGCATTAAAACAAATATGAAAGTTAAAATGCAAAGCAATATTTAGTGAAATATATATGAAAACCCAATCACATACATACAAATGCTTTAAAAGATCAGAAGTGCCATATCTGCATCTTTAAGATCTTACAGGTTATGCCATTTTACTACTAGCAGTTGTGGCACATTTGAGAAGAAGCATTTGTAACGTGTGAAAAAAAATTACTTTGCCTCTGATCCATCTCTTTTACTTATCATGCAGCAGAGCAGTTTTCAACTTTGTATTTAAGCACAGAATGTTCCTTCAATTCTTATCTGAAAACTCAAAATGAAAACTTAATAAAGGAGGGAAGATCCTGAGACTGACACAGGGGTGAGGGATTCTCAGCAGCAGATTTGGAGCTCTTCAACTACAAGCATGATGTCACCCCTGGGCCCTCCGTCTATGCCTCACGGGAGAGTATTCTCATCCTGCTGTGTGTGCGGCAATGAAGCCCCTAGAGGTGTGGCTTGCACAATGTGAGCTATCACAGACATTGGTCCTGATAGGCATCCCACTATTGTAGCTATACACACTTGTGTACACATGCTCTAGGTACTCACGCACCTTCTCTTACACTGGGTGCCAATGGTGCAATGACTAAGGTCCATTAACCCAACTGTGTCTATAAACAGTCAACGCGTCAGTTCATCCCTAACAGTGGGGACTTTTATAGTAATGTGACAGTTTACCCATTTAAATGATGGAAGGATCGTTAAGAGGTAATCAGTTTGCTATTTTCTGGGCTTATAAAAGGACACATTGCACTTAGATTTATGGTTTTGTCACTTAGAGAAACTTTAAAACAGTTTTGGTGATCTAAGTGCTTCTAATGTTGACAAGTATAATAAAACACACACATGCACACACACAGACAAACATTCATGTTCTTTAATTGTAAATGCCACTGTCCTGGGGCTAAGAAGACAACATGAACTAGTGCAGTGGTGCTAGGTGTAAGATGCACTGCCCGTGTATTAAGAACTACTCCATGCCCACATAGAGATGAGCTCACTCTCATTTTTCTTTTTAAAAATGTGGCACTTTAAGTCTCCTTTTATTTTCCCACTTTTGCTAGAAACATTGGTCTTTTTTTTTAAGTAGAATAAAAAAATAAAAATGAAGCCATTTTTGCTTAAAAATCTCTTTTGCTTTTAATATATTATACAGAGATCTTTAGACTTATAGGGTATTCAGCCTTCATGAGAGGAATTATGGGAAGTGTTAGCTGAGGAAAAATGTAGAGCAAGAGGCCTCTGCAAATAAGTCCTTGCTAGTGAGGACTTGGCTGTCCTCACCATGAGAAAGAATAGAGCCAGGGATTTCTTGCAAGAGCCATGTGATAAAGCATGCACCATAGCCAGATATAGATGAGTCCTTCCTCTCTACAGAACTACAGTGTAATGCCCAACCTGAACTTTCCAGTCAGCATCACCACAGAGGAGCTTAATGTTCTCTGGTGACAGCTCCCCCCCCCCCTTGTCTGCCTGTGTGTGCTGGCACACAGATGTCTTGCTGTTTCATGGAAGTGACAGCATCATGGAGCATAGGAACTTCTACACAGTACTTTGCTTCTAGAAATTCCTTTATGAAAGGTTGGCAGAGCTGTAAGTTCCTACTTATGCTCTTAACAAAAGGATACAAATTTCCCGTTTAGCACTGTGGGATCAATACATTGACACTAGAGGCTCATCGGCATTTGCATCACTGATCATGATGACTTCATGCTGGCAAGTCATATTTTCAACAGAGAGGCTTAACATTTCTAAAGCTTGTTGGCATCTGGTTCTCACCCTGAAGAGAAATAATTCTTCATCTGATTTCCACTTCCTTGCTTCAGATGGACAGCCTTGCTTAGGAATTTGTGAAGAAACGAGTTACTTGGAGGTAATGAGCCTATGGGCCTGCAGGATGCCTGCATTCATTAGCACAGTGCTATGTACAGATGGTCTGCAATTTGTCGATTTTTTCAGTTTATAAACAAATCTGGAAACACAGACCATTGAAGACAATTAGATTTCTTGCCAGAGAGCTGGTTCCTGATTTGCCATTGGTATGCTGCTGGGGATGTACCATGATACATTCATTGGAAAGTGGAGGAGAGATGCTTGGTGGGAGAATATCTAATCTGAAACCAAGGTAACCTGCAATACTTGGATGTACTACATTGTCAACTGTCATCCATTTTGCCCTTTTAGTTATCACAGGTATATATGGACATAAGTGCCCACTGTCATCCGACAGCATGTCAGCATTCTCATGCATGAAGTGGGAATGGTTTGGTTTGGTTCCCAAATCAAAACCCATCCAGTCTAGAAGCAGGGAGAACCACTGGCACAGGATAGTTTCCTGGTAAAACCCCAAACCCCATGAATGACCTTTAGACTCCAGGTGGACCCTACCTGGAAATCTTCTTTCTTGTCCCTCCCTCAGAAAACACCAATAGGGACCATTCCTAGATGCCATATTAAGGCACTTTTCCAGGTCCTTACTTGGAACTGGTTAGACTTGGGATTACCTGGAATTGCTTATATATTTAAAAAACGTAAACTAGAAGGTTGCAAAAATCTCCCATTCGCCACCTGTGACAGTTTTCTGGGTTCTATTCGCTGCCAAGCTCCTTTGCAAACAATTTTAGCATCTTACATCAGTCCAAGTGAAAGGAATACTGTAGATACTAGTTGTGAGCACAGATAGAAGACGGACAGGATGTTTTAGTTACTACTAAATATATTTGTATTTTAAAATGGCTACATGTTCCTTCATGTCGTTCCTTCATATTTCATTATTTATTCAAGGTGTCAGCTCTGTAAGAGTAGTAAATGAGTCTTTCAACTATAGTTAAAACGTGGCTGAGGAAGGCACAACAGGATGGTGCTGAGGGACAGAGGCATGGTTATGTAGGCGTAAGTGGGGTAGAATCAGGAGAGCACTGGAAGGCCACAGCAGCCCACAATGTCACCCCTTCCTGCCCTACTACCTCTCAACCTGCCCCGAGTCCTTTGTGTTATGAAAAACAAGTATGGCTGAATTCCCTTGAGGGCACAGAGAGAAGAAAGGAATGGTTGCTAATATGGGATGCGCCCAGTGATAGAGGTGGAGATCATGGGACCGGCAGAAGTAGAGGCAGAAGTCACAGGAAACAAAGAAGAAGCTACTGCACTGTCCCACAATAGGACATTGGTCTAGCTAATAACTACACTTTAAGTCACACTGTGAAGTTTGGTCTAATGGAAATTCCTAGCCTGAAGCCAATAAGATTTGGTCTTGCTTGGGCACTGACCATGTGCTACTCTTTAAGCACAATACAGTGGGGTGTATATGTGTGTGTGTATGTATGTAAGTATGTATGTATGTATGTAAGTGTGTATGTATGTATGTATGTATGTGTGTGTGTGTATGTATGTATGTATGTATGTATGTGTGTATGTGTGTGTGTGTGTATGTGGTGCTAAGGAGCTCCTTCCTTTGTACTAGATGGGAACATGCTTCTTAATAGGTGGCGGCAATCTTGTGGCTGTTAAAAAGAGGGAGAAGATGCCACAGGTTCTTAGTATATTTTTCCTCACAACCTGAGCCATTCACTAGCTTGCTTGATCCTTACAACAACAACCTTAAAGGAGACAATACAAACCTTTCTATTTTATAGATTCTATGGCTTTGTCAAAGACTACATGCATGGAATTAGGAGTCTTCGAATGTTTTTTCTAATATGAAACCATTGACATTTTCTTAAACTTCTTAGTGGACATCTGAAGCACTGCTTTCTAATATTTCCTATTAAAAACAAAACCGATGTCTTATTGTCATACACACACAATGTAACACACCATCCTCTAATGCTGGTTGAGAGCATCAGTTGCTCTGTCACTTGTGAGTTAGACACCATCTATCATTTAAGTTATTTCCCATAATGCTACTGGCTCCTTGTGTGTGTTCTTTTCCACACAGGCTGGGCAGATTGATTTTTAAAGCCACCTACACGGCAGTTTCTTCATTTAGCTCCAATTACCTGATTATGCACCACAAAAGGAAGTAGGAGCTGCACTGTCAGTCCACAGGAGCAGCCCCAGACGGCCACTTACGAAGCTCAGCGAGAGCACAGTCATGGATGCTCAGGAAGATGACAGACAGGAGCTGCAGAAGCCTGAGCCAGTTGTGAAACACTGTGTTCTCATGGGCTGTGCCTCCTGTCAAATCCATTGTTCTTTTGCTTCCTGGCTCCAGGTACAAAGTTTGGCATGGCTTTATGATATTTGAAAATTTTATTTTTACAAGGAAATGGTCCTTGGGAAAGGGACCATCTTCACCTGCTGCTTACCGAGATGGTTATTTGTCAGTAATGAGGGTCCGAGAAAAGGAGAGCATCATGTAGATGCAAGATCAGGAAAGACTGTAATTAAAAGATGCTTGGAAGCAATGCTCAGGCTACCATGGCTTTTTTTTTTTTTTTTCTGCATTGTCCAATGTGGTAGATCTTGTGTTCGCTAATTCATCCTATGCTTGGTGTCACTGGTACAGATACATTCTGCCTCTCTAGTCATTCCTACATGCACCCCCTCAAGAGCTGGCAAGCTCCATCTCCCTAATGTTCTAAGCAATGTTCTGGTTTGAATGTGTGATATCCTCCACAGACTCCTGTCTTTGAATGCTCAGTTCCCAGCTGAGGTTGTGGGACCATTTAAATATGGTACCTTGCAGGTAGATACAGTGAGCTAGGAGCCAGCCTTCAAGAGTTACAACCTAGCCTTCCAGTTAAGCCTTCGGTTTCAGCATCTGCCAAGGTATGAACAAACCATGCTGTAAGCTCCTGCTGCCTCAGGCCAAAGCACTCCCATAGCCACTGCTGCCTAGCCATAAAGGACAAAAAAACTTTCAGCGAGGCTCCTCTTAGGTGTTTTGTCACAGTGACGTGAAAACTCACTGGTTTACAGCATGGTGTATACCATTCTGTGGAAAGCATTACTTGTAGTTGGGGAGCACTAACCTGCATACAGAGATGCCATTCAGAGGGAGGAGGAGCAGTGCCTGCATTCATAACTCCCCTTGTCATCTCAGGTTTGTCAATCGGTTGTCAGGTGAGAGGGTGTTAACTAAGAGTATCCCCTTCCTGTTCCTTGTTATCCTAGAGTGCATCCCCAAGGGCTCAGAAAAAAATATATATTACTCAAGATTAAAGCAGGCAGATTCTATATGCTCCTCAACAGGCTGGGTTGTAAGTCTGACACAAAGTTACCTACAAGTAGATAATGACACACAGGCAGGTAGTGCCCACACACACAGAGGCACATCAAAACAAACTTCCCATCGGCCACAGTGAAAGCTGATCTGGGAATGATCTATGTGGGAAAGGTATGGATTAGCTCAGTTCCACAAAGTGAATGGCAAAGGAGAAATTAACACAGTTAAGAGTTTCCTCCAATTGCAGAAGGCAATGATGATTAGAGGCCAGCTCACTGCATCACCACAATGAGACCAACCAAGAGCATCTCTGTGCAGACGTGTGACTCTTGAGTGAACAGCACTTAAGGGGGGAAGTGCTCGACACTCATTCATTTTCTCTTCTGTTGATGATTACACATTCCAGACAAGTTTGTTTTCAGGAAATATATGTAGTTACTGCTAAAGATGAAACTACACATGTAGCAAAAAAGATCATGCCTAGTAGAGTAACACAGCTTCAGAACAAGCAGACTCAAACTCTCAAGTGTTGTATGGATAGCTTATGAACACCAATAGTGGTTCAGGAAGAGCTATGATGGTTTAGACAGGAGTCCTTGTCAGTTCTGGTGTTTTGAAAAGAATAATTGGCTCAATGGAACTCCAAGGGTGGGTAAAATCACAGGGGAAGTGAAAAAGAGGAAAAGAGACTGATATTTTATTATTTTATTATTATTATTATTGTTTATCATCATCATCATCATCATCATCATCATCATCATCAATTCACGTTATATCCCGATCGTTATCCCCTCACTCCTATCTTCCCGTTCCCATCCCCCCTCTTCTGTCCTATTGCCCTTCCCTAGACAATTGATGGGGGAGACGGGGGCTCCTCTCCCACCATCTGACCACGGCCCATGAGGGCTCATCAGGTCAACCTGCATCCCCTTCCTCTGTGTGCCCACAAGGCTGTCCCACCAAGGGGAAGTGATCAAAACACAGGCACTGGAGTTCATGTCAGAGGCAGTCCCCACTTGTCCGCAACCCCTCAAAGTGGAGAATGAGCTGTCGATCTACTACATTTGAATGGGGGGGTGTCTATGTCCTCTGCATGCATTGCCCTTGGTTAGTGTGTCAGTTTGTGCAGGCCCCACTGGGTCCGGATCCACCAGCCCAGATGGTCTCCATGTGGAGCTCCTGACACCTCCAGGTTCTTCCATACCCCCAGTCTTCCCTCCAACTTTCAGTGCTATACTCAGAGTCCTGCTGCAAGTCCCAATATCTGTCCTGGTCCCTCACTGGGTGGAATATCTGAGAGGACATCTATGTTAGGCTAATATCCACTTCTAAGTGACTATATATCATGCATGTCTTTCTGGGTCTGGGTTACCACATTTAGGATGATCTTTTCTAGTTCCATCCATTTGCCTACAAATTTCAAGATTTCCTTGTTTTTAATATCTGAGTAGTATTCCATTGTTTCCACAGTTTCCTTATCCATTCTTTGGTTGGGGAGCATCGAGGTTGTTTCCAGATTCTGGTTATTAAGAATAAAGCTGCTATGAACATAGTTGGTCAAATGTCCTTGTTGTATGCTACAGGATCTTTCTGGTATATGCCCAGGAGTGGTATAGCTGAGTCTTGAAGTAGCACTATTCCCAATTTTCTGAGAAAGGGCCAGATTGGTTTTCAAAGTGGTTGTACAAGTTTTAATTGCCACCAGAAATGGAGGAGTTTTCCCCTTGATCCACATCCTCGTCAGCATGTGCTGTCACTTGAGTTTTTTATCTTAGCCATTCTGACAGGTACAAGATAGAATCTCAGAGCCATTTTGATTTGCATTTCTCTGATGACTAAGGACATTGAATCTTTATTTAAGGGTTTCTTGGCCATTTGATAATCCTCTGTTGAGAATTCTCTGTTTATCTCTGTACCCCATTTTAAAAATTGGATTATTTAGTTTGGTGGTGGTTAATTTCTTGAGTTCTTCATATATTTTGGATATTAGCACTTTGTCAGCTGTGGGATTGGTGAAGAACCTTTCCCAGTCTGTAGGCTGTTGGTTTGTTCTGTTGACAGTGTCCTTTACCTTACAGAGCTTTTCAGTTTCATAAGGTCCCATTTATTAATTGTTGATCTTAAAACACGAGCTGTTGGTGTTTTCCTCAGCAAGTTTTCTCCTGTGCCAATGAGTTCAAGGCTCTTCCCCACTTTTCCTTCTAACAGATTTAGTGTGTCTGGCTTTATGTTAAGGTCTATAATCCACTTGGACTTTAGTTTTGTGCAGGCTAATGAATATGAATCTATTTGCATTTTTCTACATGTAGACATCCAGGTAGACCAGCACCATTTATTGAAGATGAAATCTTTTTTCCATTGTTTGCTTTTGTCCTCTTTGTCAAAAATCAAATGTCCATAGGTGTTTGAGTTTATTTCTGGGTGTTTGATTTGATTCCATTGATCAACCAGTGCCATGCCAATTTTATTATTGTTGATGTATAGAATAGCTTGAGATCAGGGATGGAGATCCATTGGAAGATCTTTTATTGTACAGGATTAATTAGCTATTCTGGGATTTTTTGTTTTTCTATATGATGCTGAGAATTGAGCTTTCAAGGTCTACAAAGAATTGCATAAGTATATTGATAAGGATTGCATTCAAGCTGTTGATTGCTTTTGGTAAGTTGGCCATTTTTACTATGTTGATCCTACCAATCCACAAGCATGGGAAATCTTTCCATCTTTTGATATCTTTTTCAATTTCTTTCTTCAGAGAATTGGAGCTTTTTTCATACAAGATTTCCGCTTGCTTGGTTACAGTTACCTCAAGATACTTTATATTATTTGTGGCTATTGTGAAGGGTGTAGTTCCCCTTAATTTCATTCTCAGCCTGTTTGTCATTTGTATACAGGAGGGTTACTGAGTTCTTAAAATTAATACTGTACCCAGACACTTTGCTGAAGGTGTTTATCAGCTGTAGGAGTTTTCTGGTGGAACTTTGGGGGTCATCTGTATATAGCGTCATAGCATCTGCGAATAGTGATACTTCAACTTCCTCCTTTCTGATGTGGATCCCCTTGGTCCCCTTTTGTTTTCTTACTGCTCTAGTAGAACTTCAAGTACTATACTGAAGAGACATGGAGAGAGTGGGCATCCCTGCCTAGTCTTTGATTTTAGTGGAATTTCTTTGTGTTTCTCTCCATTTAATTTGATGTTGGCTATCAGCTTGCTGTATATAGCCTTTACTATGTTTAGGTATATTCCTTGTATGCCTAATCTCAACAAGACTTTAAACATGAATGATTGGATTTTGTCAAATGCTTTTTTTTGGCATCCAAGGAGATGATTATGTTGGTTTTCCTTGGTTTACAAGTATTTTATTGAGTATTTTTGCATTAATGTTCATAAGGGAAACTGGCCTGAAATTCTCTTTTTTTTGTTGAGTCTTTGTGGTTTAGGTATCAAGGTGACTATACCCTCATAGAATGAGTTTGGTAATGTTCCTTCTATTTCTATTTCATGGAATAGTTTGAAGAGTATTGATATTAACTCTTCTTTGAAGGTTCGGTAGAATTCTGAGTTGAAAGTATTAGGTCCTGGGCTTTTTTTTAGGGCAGGGGGTGGGGGGAGGAGGAGACTTTTGCAGGATGCTTCTATTTCCACAGGAGATATAGGACTATTTAATTTGTTTATCTGATATTGATCCAACTTTTTATGTGGAGTCTATCAAGAAAATTGTCCATTCATTTGGATTTAAAAATTTTGTGGTGCATAGGCTTTTGAAGTAAGTCCTAATGATCTTTGGATTTCTTCTGTGTCTGTTGCTATGTCTCCCTTTTCATTTCTCATTTGTTGATCTGAATACTGTCTTCTGCCTTTTAGTTGGTTTGGCAAAGTGTTTGTCTATCTTGTTGATTTTCTCAAAGAATCAGTCTTGGTTTTGTTTATTCTTTTAATTGTTCTCTTTGCTTCTAGTTTAATGATTTCAGCCCTGAGTTTGATTATTTCCAGCCATCTACATCCCATAAATTTGGGTATGTGTACCTTGTTTTCACTGAATTTTAGGAAGTCCTTAATTTCTTTATTTCTTCCTAGACCCAGTTTTCACTGAGTAGAAAGTTGTTCAGTTTCCATGTGTGTGTGTAGGCTTTTTGTTATTTCTGTTGTTGATGAAGTCCAGCTTTAGTCCATGGTGGTCTCATAGGATATAAGGTATTATTTCAATCTTCTTGAGCTGTTGAGGTTTGCTTTGGAGAACATTCCATAAAGTGCTGAGAATAAGGTTTAATCTTTTATGTTTGGGTGAAAAGTTTTGTAGTTATCATGTTTGATTCATGACATCGGTTAGTGTCATTATTTCTTGGCTTAGCTTCTGTTTTGTTGACCTATCCTTTGGTGAAGTGAGAGTATTGAAGTCTCCCACTATTAATGTGTAGGGCTCTATGTGTGATTTAAGCTTTATTAATGCTACTTTTACAAATGTGCATTCCCTTTTACTGGGGGCATAGATGTTCAGAATTGCAATGTCATCTTGGTTGAATTTTCCTTTGATGAGTATAAAGTATCCTTCTTCATTTCTTTTGATTAATTTTTTTCAAAAATGAAATTATCTATTTCCTGTGTTTTCCTTTGTGTAGTTAGCCCCCTTGGATTGGAGTTTTTCTTCTAATATCTTCTATAGGGCTGAATTTAAGGATGGGCACTGTTTAAATTTGTTTTTGTCATGGATATCTTGTTTTCTCCATCTGTGGTTATTGAAAGTTTTGCTGGGTATAGTAGTTTGTACTGGCATCTGTGGTCTCTTAGGGTTTTCAATACATCTGTCCAGGCCCTTCTTTCTTTTATGGTCTCTGTGAAAAGTTGGGTATGATTCTGATAAGTTTGCTGTTGTATGTTACTTGGCCTTTCCCCCTTGCTGCTTTTAATATTTTGTTCTTATTGTTGTTAGGCCCATTTAGTGCTTTGATTATTATGTGGTGGAAGGATTTTCCTTTCTGGTCTACTCGATTTGGTGTTTTGCAGGCCTCTTATATGTTTATAGGCTGCTCTTTCTTTAATCTGGGGAAATTTTCTACTATGATTTTGTTGAAAATGTTTTCTAGGCCTTGGAATCAGTCATCTTCTCTTTTCTCAATTCTTATTATCCTTAGGTTTCTTCTTGTCATGGTATACTTGACTTCTTGGATGTTTTGTACCAGAAATTTTTAGATTTAACATTTTTTGATGGTTACATCAAATTCATTCATTGTATCTTCTATACTTGAGATTCTGTCGTCCATCTCTTGTATTCTGTTTGTGATGCTTAACACTGTAGTTCCTATTTCTTCTCTTAGTTCTCTCTTTCCAGGATTCCCCTAGTTTCTGCTTTCATTATTGTTTCCATTTTCATCTTCAGATCTTGAGCCATTTTGCTGATTTTCTTCATCTGATTGTTTGGAATTTCCTGAATTTCATCCATTTTCTCTCTACAGGCCTCTGTCATGGCCTCTCTAAGGACCTCAATCTGATTGACTGTATCTTCTTGTATTTCTTTAGAGATTTTACTCATTTTTTTCCATCATCATCTTCGTAAGGAATGATTTCGGGTCATTTTCTTGTTTATTAGTTGTGTTAAGAGTGTCCATGGCTGATTGCTTTGGGTTTACTGGGTTCTGGAGAAGACATATTACTTTGGGTTTTGTTGTTTGTGTTTTGATGCTGGCCTTTAGCAGTCTTGTTGTCTCTGGTATTGTGTGGTAGTTTCTGTTGTCCTTCACTAGCCATTGAAAGCAGCTCATAGGTAACTGGCTATAGGATGAGACCCCCCCGCCTGTAGGAATCAAGGAACCCTTCCGTGGATCATCTGGGTGATCTGAGTTCAGACCTGGGAATTTTCCATGGACCTGTCCGGTGAAATGAAGTAAAATCTAGCTGTGCTCCACACTGTGGTGTCTCCTCTCAGCAGGGAGCCTCAGACACTTGTGTTTTGTGGCCCACAGTTAAGTCTGAGTCTCAGAGTGCAGTGGCTGCATTCATGCAGGTATGTGGCTAGATTCTGGAGACCATGCCTGCACCTGAGTGGACCAAAGTTTCAGTGGGTAAGATCTGCTTGTGTTCCACATCATAGGGTCTCCTCTGGACTGGGAAACACAGACACCGGTGTTTTTTGTCCCACAGTTCAATCTGAGACCTGGAGCACAGGTACTGCCATGCAGGCAGGCATGTGGCTAGATGCTGAAGACAGCATGTACTTCTATGGACCTGGGAACTTTCCATAGATTGTTTGGGTGACATGAGTTCAGATCCATTTGTGTTCCACACCATGGTGTCTCCTCTGGCCTGGAAGATCTAGACAGACATTGGTGTTTTGTGTCCCATAGTTCAGTCTGATACACTGGGTACATGTGCCCCACATGTGTGGCTAGATGCTAGAGACTGCACGCCTGCAGTTACCAGGAAATTTTTCTGTGGGTTATCTGGGTGATCTGGAGTCAGGTCTACTTGTGATGCAAACTGTGAAGTCTCCACTTGGCTGGGAGAGCCAGACCCTGGTGTTTTGTGTCCCACAGATCAGTTTGGGACATTGTGTGAGTACAGGCCTGCAGCGACCCAGGGACTTTTCTGTGGATTAGCTGGTTGACATGAGGCCAGACCCACTTGTGTTCCATACCATGTGGTCCCCCTCTCAACTGGTGAACACCAGCACTAGTGTTTTGAAGCTCTCAGTTTGGTCCTTTGGTCAGTGTGCAGTCACTGCTGTCCTGCTGATCAGACACAGTGTGTGATTGGTGCTGCCAAGTTGCATCTCATTAAAAGGTTTGTTGTTGTTGGGCTTTTGTTGTTGTTGTTGTTACAGAGAGATTTCAGGAAAGAGATCTCCTACAGAGTGTGCCAGTAATCCAAGGGAGAAATTATGGTGGTAAGCTTAGGGTGAATACAATTTAGCTGCTCAGACAGAATTCACGGAAACGTGTTTCACTTGCTATGTGACTTCAGAAACAGAGAACCAAAAGTTGGGCAGTACTAATAAAAACTTATTCAATCATCAGGCTTGTCTCTAATATACAAAAACCATCCTACGTCAATAAGAAATTGACATTGGAATTGATCTATGGTCTTGAATGGAATATTTGTCAAATACAAAAGTAGGAGAAGTCACCCAAGCAATAATGAACAGAAAATTACATATTGTTAGTTCACAAAATAGCAAATATTTAATCCAGTCAAGCCAACAAAGCTGTAGAGAACTAAGAGTATCACATCCTCTGATGGTATTCTGTGTGAATGGTTAATATTGTCAACTTGACTAGCTTTACAATCACCTGGTAGACATATCTCTGGATGTGCCTAGAAAGGATTACTTACGCTGGGGTAGACTCTGGGCATGCCCACAATGGATTCTCTAGACTTCATTAAGGTGGGAAGAGGTATCCTCATTGTGGCTCATGCTATCCTGGGCTTGGGTCCTGAACCAACTGGCAGCGAGAAGATCAGGTGAGACCAGGTGATCTTATCACTTTACCTGCTGATTATGGAGACCATTTGATCAGCTGCCCCCCACCCCTGCTACCATATCTTGCCTCTGTCAGGATATCGACTTCCCCTTGAACTGTAATAATGGGAGAAAATGCAACTAAGACAGTTTGCATTGGTGTGTTCCATGTATTAAACGACGTTGCAAGTTTTACAAGAATGAAACACTTAGAAAATCCATAGAACCCCACTATTCCCGGTATAATAAGCATTACTATCAAAAGACATATAATATGCCATGATGCTAATGACAATTTTGTTTATAATACTGAAGTAAGTGAAACGAGCCTAGTTTTTGTCAATCAATTAAATCACTTAAGTCATGCTTGCTCAATGGAATGGAAGGTAGCCATGAAAAAGAACAATGCCCATTTCAATTAACAAGGGCATCTTCATGAGATAATACTGAAGTGGAGAAGCAGAACAAAAAGCTTATTTTTATTGTCCCCACATCCAAGCACACGCACACAAATATCTGGAAAGCAGTTCATCAAATGCTGCTTCAACATTTTCATGAGTGTAGTTTTCCTTCTATAAGGCCATAGATTTCATAAAAATATCTCTGGCTTTCCACATTTCAGCAATGGCTGCATGCCTGTACATCCCTTTGCAGGTTGGTGCACACTGTCAACAGAAGTAACTTCTTAGTCCCAGATCAGGGTACTTAGTTTCCTGTGCAGTGTTCTTCCACACTTCACCCTTCTATCATAGCATCTTACATACAAGGTTTCCAAGACTACCTAACTTAGAACTACACTGGCAGTGTTCCTGAAACAGGATGCTCAGCTGGCAGCTAGTGGTGACAGAGCATAAGAAATATGCATCTGTCACTTTAAAGCAGGAGGATTTCTAGGCTATTTGCTCCTTTGTCATAATCTAGCCTGTCCTATTTTCTACAGTCTGTATGATGTTTATAAGCAGATAAAAGGCCACTTTCATTACACAAACAAATACATGGTCCCACGTTTGGAAAAAACATTTCTATTATTCCTAGCCTTTAAAAATAGTAAACAAATTATCTTATATTGCTTATGCTTTTGTTTCTTAAACTAATATATAAACTAGAAAACAATCTACTAGTAGATGACTAGGAGGCTAAGGGACTGTCCCAAGCTGCATTTTATATTCACAGCTATCCTTGCATGGCTGTTTGAGTTTTGCAAAATCAATCAGACACAATGAGTCTATGTCAGAACAGTGGGAATTCCACGGAGGGAAATGTAATGAACCTCTATTGCTTTGACAGGTCATCCACACTTCAGGCGACCAGGCAATATCCTTAACAGGGCGGAGCCTTTCATTTCTGGTTTTATTGTTTAAGTAATATACGTTATTCTATGGGTTACAAAATTTCCAAGAGGGGCCAACAAAGAGGTGACTTTGCATATGCAACCTGTTTTTACCCCCCCCCCCCCCCCCCCCCGGAAGGTGTTTCCTTTTCTCACTTTAATCAGCCTGGTCAATTAAGCTGGATGGTTTCCTATTTGTTTTCATCCAGTTTACCCCCCTTCTCTTTGCAGTTCGCTTTTTATGAACTATCTCAGAGCTGCTGTTCAAGCTTCACAGCACTACTGGGAATATTTAAAAAATAAACTAAATTGCCTTCCTGATTTCCTTTCTTTAAAAAAAAAAGTCCCTGAAAATTAGATTTCTCAACAGCCTCTACTCCACCGCCCCTCCTTCCCTTTTAATTTAGATTTTGGGGAGAATTCATAGTGAGTGGAGCTCTCGGTTTGAGAATAAAACACATATATTAGAATTATAGAAGTTGTCCATGGAAACAGTTCTTGTTTATATATTTCAGGTGACAGGCAACCATCTGATAGGTCAAACTATAAAATAACTTTGCAGTTTTTGAGTTAAGATGAGGCTATTCTGCCCTTTAACTATATCTGATTTTCCATTGTGGTCAATAAGCAGAGTGCACAGACGTCAGAAGCATCTCATCAGGAATGTCAGCACCCTGGACTCGGCAATCAATCCTCTCCAGATGGGAGATAACACCGGAGTTGGTTTCATATAAAGAAGGTCAATGTGCTGGCCGCTGGTGCTCACTACACATTTGCTTATGGCCTATTCTTTTTCACTTAAAAGCTACAGTCTCCTTAAAGAAACAGAAATTACCAGGTGGCATTCTGCTCTGTGTTTTCAAACTAACCACCTTCACCTGCATTTTCCACTGTAAACAGGGTACATCGAAATAGATGACCACGTGAGGCTTCTTTTATTCCTTTGAATGTGTGCCTGGTACCTGAAATAATAAGAAGGGCTTTGCGTTGTAGAATAATTAAGACTGGATTTGTTCTCCCTTTTCAATTAAGACCATTCTCTTTCTGTCTTTGCCCTCTCTCCCTGACCTTTACAGGAATCTGCTATGGCATCTGCACCCCTCCCTCACCAGCATCACCCCCAGCATCAGAGTGTCCCATACTTACAGATGGGAACAAGAAGAAGGGATACTTTTTTTTGGTTTCCCAGTAGAGTTTTAGCTTGCCAGTTATACTTGCATTACCTCGAGGACAAAAGGCTTAAACCATCAAATGGACCATGTAGTCATTGCAATCAATGTGCCAATTGGTCTAGTACCTACCACTGCAGAAATGTGAGTTGATTGGATCTGTTTTCAGAGTCCTACTAATGGAAATAAGGTCAGAGAGAATGCTTGGCCAGGAAGTGCTAGAAGATCAGATAATGATTTTCCACCTGGCATTGGGCTGTCTAGGATAGAGAAGGTGTCAGTTGCTCTCTGCCTTGTGTGATGTCTCTGGCATTGAGCAGAAGCCCCCACTTGCATCTACTCTTAGTGAATTTGCACATGCTGCTGCTCCTAAGCAGTTTCCCTAATGATTCCTAAAGGAATGCATGGAAAAAGAGCCTTGCCTCTCGAGCAAGCTTGCAACCGCAGATTGACCGTTTATAGTTTCTTTACCATTTTAGAGCTGTTATTTTTATCCTGGACTCTTTTGAGCTGAAGCATTAGTGGAAGTGTGAAGAGTATACTTAGCAAGGCCTGGCACTACCTGCTCTGAGTTCTGCATCTTTCTCCCTCCCTTATGACCAGGGGCTGCAATGCACTGTGCTTTCAGTTTTCGATTAAGTGTCTGTTTTGCTTTAAACCAAGACTCACCTCTTAAAGCTCTTTTTTCCCCCCTCCAAATCATAGGCTGAGTGTGCTTGTGCACTTTCTGATCCATATGCCTGCAATCTGGACCAACGCTGGCAAAAATGTGAGATCACCAGAGAGCATTATCTGCTTTAAGAACTGCTGCAGAGTCACAAAGCCACGAGGTCCTGCCTGTACCACTCCAGACTGTAAGAACCACTACAGAAGAGCTGCCAGACCCACGTCTTGTAGAGGACCAGATTTCACCATGAAATCTTCTCAAAAGACCATGTATGGTTTGTGTAAGATTATGTTCTCTGCACCTTTGATATGAAGAAACCCAAGAGGTACAAGGAAGCGCATGTCCTATATATTTCACGCGGGGGAAATGCTGAATTTGACATGCACTCAAGAGATCAATCAGCCTCGGAAACAGAATCTACCATCTGAGACTATGAGGATATAACGTTGGCATAATGGTGCTAGATCCGGGGCTGGAAGAGCCGGCATGGCTGCAGGGAGGCTCAGACCTGGAGGGGGTACGGGGAAGCACTACTGTGTAAAAAAATGTGGAATGTGGGCTAGGAGAGCTGCAGTTTTCTCTAACGGATGCCAGACAAGAAACCTGCAGAGTGAGAAATTAGAAATCAACCTAGTAGACACATATTTTGTTATTTGTTTATTAAATGATACTTCCTTCATCTATGACTGATGGTTGCAGGGAAGTGGAAAAAAATTGCTGCAAGATCCAGTTACACAGCTGGTCTCTTGGCTGGGGGAGGTGGGAGGGGCTTATGTCTTTACCATGCATAGCAGTTTGATGCCTCCAGAGTGTCCCATCTATCCCAAGTCCAGAGGGGGACTGACTCAGGGATTTGACACTAAGGTCAGTACAGAAGAGAGTGAGGAACCTGAGCAGCACACAGCAAGGTCAGGCATGAAGGAAAGCTAGCCACGATACACACAGATACTACAGCAACACTGGGTTTCAATTTTTTATATGTTTATTTTATAGTTTTGTTATGTAACAAAAGAAAATACCATTGAAATGAAATAATAAAATAAAATAATAGCTGAAACAAAATGAGTAAAGCATTTTAAAGGGTGGGCTAGCTCAGTTGTTAAGAACATTGACTATTCTTCCAGAGGACGCAGATTTGATTTTCTGTACCCACCTTGCAGCTCACAATCATCAGTAATGCTGCTTTAAGGAGATCTAACACCCTCTTTTGGCTTTGGTGGGCATGTGGTGCATAGACATACCTGCAGGCAAAACCTCCATACACATAAAATAATAAAATAAATGTAAAACATCATTTCATAGGGCTTGAGAGATGACTTGGGACTTAAAAACACATACAGCTCTTACAGAGGACCAGCATTTGGTTCCTGGCACCCAGAGTGGATTGGGGGGGGGGGGCTACTAACCTCCTCTAACTCCTAGTCCATGGAGCCAGTAACATCTGTACTCAAGCGCACATGACCATACATAGACACGCCGACCCATCCAACCACACCCATCCCCACACCCACATATTTCTTGTCTTTCCCCAAACATGACAAACACAGACATCCCTCCTGAGAAAACTAGGCCATGATGAGATCACAAGCATGTGAAATTCTCAAGCTGACCTTGCCACCCCAGGCCTGGGCTCAGAAGCAGCCTGGGGGTTCCTGTCTCCCCACATGAGGTTTCTTTAGTTCAGTCATTGGAAATGGGCAGTGGACACTCTGTCCTAGTACTTCCCCAAAAGTCCCTCAACAAAGTCTAGAAACATTTTGTTGTTGTTGTTGTTGAAGCAACTCAGGGTGGACAGAACTGCCTCGTAGTTAAGCAGAAATGAATGGCAGAATTTATGTCAGCTCCCCTTTATGTTTGTATTTTAAAATAAGGTCTTATTATATAGCCCAGGTGGCCTTGAAATGTGTTCCTATCTTTGTCTCCTGTGCACCAAGATTACAGACATGTGCCAACACAGCTGGCTTTACAAGTTAGCTTTTAATGTTTTTATTTGCCGAGGACTCTCAAATTATGATCAAAAAGTCCTAAATAAGCACCTCAGGACAGGAGAATGGTGGGTTCCTCTTTCCTCAGTTCATTGAAGAAGAAAAATTAGAAGCCAAGCAAAGTTGGGCATTAAGGAGTTGTTTGCTATTAGCTACAGTTTGCTGTATACAGATGGCCCCAGGGGAGGAAATCCATCTACTCCCATACCTCCCCCTGGCTGACTAGTCCCCTGGTACTATTCTATCTAGATGGATCACAAATTGTGTACAGCTTTGCTCCCCTCTGGCTCCCTTCCTTTCCACCTCCTCTGTTTTACAATGTAAACTAACTCCCAGCAGAATCAGAATGATGAAGGGGGATCTTTGATTCTGCATACATTACAGGGATCAGCAGCTAAATGCTGGGTGATAAACACCATCAGAGCATAGGCTGCACCAGGAGGAGATGATCTTTAATGGAGTTGCTCTTATAAGAATCTGCATGTGGCAACTCTAAATACTGTGGTCCCTGTTACAGATCGCAGGCCGCTAGTGAATGAATATTAAAGAAGAAAACAGGAGAGAAGTGAAGAAGAGCCAGTAGAAGGAGCTACTGAAAGAAAACTACACCTACAGCTTTCCTGCCTGTCACAGGACCAGCTCTAGGCAGACCATAACAGACAGCATCTTTCCCCTTAAATCTATCTGCCCACCTTGCTCCATTCCGCCCATGCTCCTTGAGCAGCGTCTATCATGCTCGGCCAACAAGAATCAGAACTAAAAATAATTATTTGGAGAACATAGATCTGATATCGGCCCCTAGATATTTGTATTTTAATTGAAGGTGGAAAGAGACTGAATCCAAATCATGATAGTGGGATTTCAGGTAAAACTGGGCAAATGAAGGGTATGTAAAGGTTGGGGATTCATTCATTTCCTATAAGTAGATTTTTTGACTCCTGCTAGTTCTTTACTTTTGGGCTAAGAGCGAATGGCTGTTTCTTCTTTTCCCTTCTAAGAATGGTTGGTGCTAGTGGAGGGTCAGAGGGTAGCTTGGGTGTATCAGGGCTCTCTCAACATTGACTTTCAGGCAGAAAAGATATTGTGTAATTTAAATGCTGATTTCTGTGTGCCCCCATATCTGGCTGTAATCCTTGTTCTGAGAATCTCCTGTCTCAATGTTGTATAATCATTGGTCCCCAATTGTTCCCTATTATGCCAAAAAAGTAGCTTAAAGCCAAATGATGAGCAGAGGAGAGAATAGGACAAGACTTCCTGCCAGCCAGGGTAGGAGAAGTTAGAGGAGAAAGTAGGGATTCAGCCAGGAGATGAGCCACAGGAGAGGAGCCAGAGCAAGGAAAGCTACAAAGTGCAAGCATCTCTGAGATGTTTGCTGGGAGGAAATCCGAGTAGCTTAGAGGGTTAAGAATAGAGTAATAACTGCTCAGTTATTGTGTTGTGAAGTATATTATTAAACAAATATAAAAGAATCTCAACTATTTGTGTGATAGCTGGGTTATGGGAGAAACTATGAGAGACAAACATAGTTTTACCAAAATAACATTAGCATTGACTCTCAGACATGTGGCAGTGTCATCCAGAAGTCATTCACGGTTATATACTTGATATGGAGACAAAAATTCGGCTTCACTCCTATCACTCTCAAGACGGGGCACATAATCCTGCTTCTGAGGCCATGAGGGCATGTATACACATGTACTGCCACCAAGATGCTGAAGATTCAAGTTGAAGAAGGAAAACAGAAAAGCTGTGTTGCTACAAGGCAGTCGTCAGTAGCCAGCATAAATAGCCACAGAGATGGATCTGAAACTATACCACACCCATAAGGCATCACGGGCAGCCCTGGGTCTACCTTGTTCAAGTTTACCGTAAGCAGACTGCTGTGTCATCAGGACAGTGACCGACATCAATCTTCATTTCAGAGAACTGATCACATATCTAAGAAAGGAGGTGGTCTCTCTACCTGCTGTATTGTCAAAACAAATCTATCGAGGGAATCTTGAGTCATTTAATCATAGTGCTGTCATTTGGTTTGGGTAAGCATATTTTCCCTTCATTAGATTTAATATATAATCTCATTATAGAAGTATGATACTCTGCACCAACTCTTAACTCATAAATCAGCTTCTACTTCTGGTCCTGAGGCCCAAAAATTAAAAAAAAAAAAAAAAAAGAATGAAAAAGAAAAAACTAGTGACAAAGTGTGGTAAAAATACACAGCACTACATCATGTCAGTTGTTCAGAAGTGCTACCCTGCTATTCATGTTCCTTCTCATCAATGGTTTCTCCAAGCACTGTTTCCATGTGGATTACTGTGTTGACTTCTACTGCCATATGCAGTCAGACATCTCAAATACATATAAGTCCTGAAGTACTCACAAAGATCACTTCCTGACTCTTTTACCCATCGAATCACATGCCCTGTTTCTTCTCTCTCTCCTTGATTCCCTCTCTCCCTCTGTCCCTTTCTCCCTCCCTTCCTTTTCTTCTCTTCCTTCTTCCCTTCCTTCCAGCTACCTAACATAATGCAACATTTGGATATTCATAGGCTATCTATTTATGGAGTACTTACATGGCTTGTACTTTTCTGGCTTTAAATAGGATAAGAAGGAACAGTAGAGAGATCCCTTGGCTTTACAGAAAGTGCAATGCTTTAGGGGAGAAAAGGCTATAATATTAGTAAAAATAAAAGAGGATCTCTCTATACACACAGGGAAATATACAGTGAAAAGGCATCTCTCAACAAATATCTATTTACTTATATAATATACATCTTTAAATATTTAAAATACATTCTAACGTTATTGTAGAATACTATCTAACATTAGAAGGTGTTTATTCATTTTACATTTCAACACTCAGAGGATCATTAATATTGCAGCTATGCAAAAAACTTTTCAACTGGAGGACATGAAATGAAGCCAAGGTAGTGTGCGGTTTATGAAAGATTAGAAATATATCAGACACACTTATTAGCTCACATGTAATTCTGTGATATTTTCTTGTGTAAAACAAATATAGTCATGTCTTATACAACACTTTTTAAAAAAACTTTTTGTTTTTCTCTGTGTCTTTTTAAAGTATTACATAGATTTCTGTTTTATTAGATGTTTCTAAAAGGTGTGTGAAAGTCATATAACAGTTCTCTAAAGATTAAAACCTCACTAGTTCACATCTCAAACTTGGTAGTTATCTTCTTCTACTCATATGGCTATATGTGTGTGTGTGTGTGTGTGTGTGTGTGTGTGTGTGTGTGTGTGTGTACGCACATATATGAATATATGGGGGGCACATATTTGTGCTGAGCTGTGCATTGCTGTGGAGACTTTAGCTTGATGTTTGGAATCCTCCTCACTAACTCTTCCTCTGCTCTCTCTCTTCTTTTTAATTTTTGAAGGGGATAGGAGTAAGTTTATCCTGATGCCAAATACGTATGACCATGGCCTAGGAATATTGATTTATGGTACTCCATATCTATGATCCAGTATGCAAGCAGTTTCATGATTTTTTTAAATTAAGAGAACAAAGAAAGTCATGTCATTGCTTTTTAAATGCATAAGTGGAAATTTTAAGATAATTCCAACAAAGCAGAAAAATCTCAGCTGTAGGCCTCAGGTGCTTCTAGTGACACTAGCCCTTTGGTTGGTAGAAAGTGTAGTTGTATTAACTCAATACATTCCAAAAAGGCTTCTTTCTCCCATTTTTTTAATTGAAGAAAATATATTTTTTCACACAATATATCCCAAGCACTGTTTCACCTCCCTTGTCTCCTTCCAGATCCTACCACCTTCCCACTCACACAACTACATGCTCTTTCTCTCTATTTTTAGAAAATAAGCAAACAAGACAAACAACCCAGAAATAGCAACAACAACAACAACCACCCCATAAGAACACACACACACACACACACACACACACACACACACACACACACACACACACACAAACCCACTAAGTTAGGAAATACACATGCAAAAGACCAGTAAAAAAATGCCCAATATGAGACAAAAATATCTTCAAAAAGACCACTGAGTTCATTTCATGTTAAACATCTACTGCTGGGTATGCAGTCACTAAGTGTGCCCTTAAGTGTGGCTTTATAGACCCAGTGACACTCCACTGGAGAAAATTGATTTTTCCTTTGCAAACTGTTATCAGTTGCAGATAGTGTCTTGCTTAGGAGTGAGAGCTCGTGTCCATGCCTCCTTCTCAGCTCTGTCAGGCTTGAGCCAGTGCAGGCCCTGTGCATGTGTATATGTTGCCATAGTCTCTGTAAGGTTTTATATGCATAAGACCTGTTGCATCAAATGTCTATGTTCTTTTGGGGCAAAGCCCCCTACTCAAACCCAGAGCTTGCCAGCACAGCTTGCCTCTCTAACCAGCTAACTCAGGGGATCCCATCACTACTTTTCATCATTGGGATTATAGAACGGCTGCTTCAGCCACTCAGAATTTACTTGGGTTCTGGGGATCTAAACTCTGGTCCCCTTGGGTGTGCAGCAAGTATTCTAAACACCGAGCTTTCTCCATAGCCCACAAATTACTAATTTTAAAGAAGGGGGGGTGGTTTACCAGAATTGAAATACCACATGTAGGGAGAGAGGAGGCATTAAATTGCTCCTTACCATTTAAAATACCATATGAAGGTGTGTGTGTGTGTGTGTGTGTGTGTGTGTGTGTGTGTGTGTGTGTGTGTGTGTGTGTAAGTTTCAGGGTATCACTGAAACTCATTAAAGGTAAAGAAGTCATGCCTTAAAATAACCAACCTACTTATTTTTAAATGTTACAATATTTACATTTTTTATTTCGTATGTGTGTACGGGAAGGGGCACACGTGTGGGCAGGTGTGCATGCATGTGTGTAGAGGCCAGAGGACAAACTTGGATGTGGTCCCTTGGGTTCTGTCCACCATTTCTTTCCCTGAGATATGGTTTCTCACTTGCCTGAAGCTTACCAAGCCCCAGTGGTGTGCCTATGTCTACCTCCTCAACCCACTGGTAGCACAAGCATGTGCCACCACTCCAAACTACTGTGTTTTACATGGGTTCTAGGGCTCAAACTCAGGTCTTCCGGCTTGCATGTTAAAGAAACATTTTAGCAACTGATCCATCTCTCCTAGGTCTTACATTTTGGTTTTAAAATTCATTTTAACCTATACTGTTACATGAGTGATAATTTTTGATTGAAAAAAAAAATGAGACTTCAGGTGGTGGAAACATGACATTTTAAACTGTCCAAAGGCTTATAAGAAAGATCACAAAGATCCTATCATCCGCTCCTTAAAGCATTACTTCCAGTAAGGCTGTCAATCATCTGGACAGCCGAGTGACCTGAAGATATATCCATAAGAAAATGATGAGGAGAGGAGCTAGAAACTGCTCAAGTAGGTCCAGGACCACAAAATAGCAGTTTTCAGAATGTACTGGAAGCAAGAAATGTCAGAAGGGAGCTCTTGTTTCTGTTTCTTTATTATTTTCTAAACGAGCCCTTCTACCTAAAGGCTGCATGTGCCTGCAAGACTGAGAAGAAGCACACAGACACCAGGTAGGAGCAACTGGACTGACTGCCAGCCCATCTCTCTTCTTTTCTTTCTTTTTTAAAAAATTTTATTTTATTAATTTATTCTTATTACATCTCAATGGTTATCCCCTCCCTTGTATCCTCTCATTCCTCCGTCTCTCCCATTTTCCTCTTACTCCCTTCCCCTATGACTGTGACTGAGGAGGACTTCCTCCCCCTGTATATGCTCATAGGATATCAAGTCTCTTCTTGGTAACTTGCTATCCTTCCTCTGAGTGCCACCAGGTCTCCCCATCCAGGGGACGTGGTCAAATATGAGGCACCAGAGCATGTGTGAAAGTCAGTCCCCACTCTCCACTCAACTGTGGAGAATGTTCTGCCCACTGGGTAGATCTGGGTAAGGGTTTAAAGTTTACCGCCTGTATTGTCCTTGGCTGGTGCCATAGTTTGAGCGGGACCCTTGGGCCCAGATCCGCCCATCCCTCTTCTTATACCCCACCCAGTTTCTGCCATAAATGAAAGAGCCCCAGATTAGTAGCTCATGAGTACCCAGTTTCCCGGGATCCCTCTTGTTACACAGGAATTTTGCTCTCTCTTCCCTCCTAACTCTCACTTATCTCTAATGAATTTCTCTCTAAAACTTTCTGTGGTACCTGAACTCTCAAGACCAGAATCTGACATTGGCTCAGGGTGGCTTTTGTGCTGTTATGTTTCCAGCTCCTCAAGTTAAACTACCATTCTCAAAGGCACCCCAATATTCCTACAACATGAGAGGAGCAACGATGTCTTTAAAATGATAATGTATTTATATACCCCACTGTGGGGCCAGAGATTTGTGGAACTAGGGGAGCCAGTCTGGAGCAAGAGTAGAGTCCAAACATGCCCAAAGCCTAGAAATCTCACCCTAAGATCAGCAGGAACAGGACCACTCCCTCCCTGCCCCTGGCCAACATGTTCCTGTGCACATGGCCCTGTGCCCACACCCTTGCCATCCTTAAGGAGGTCACCTAGCCTGGATGCTAGGTTGAACTTTCTTTTCCCTTATAAGGTAATATCCAACAGCATCTGTAATTTCTTATGCAAGCGAGGCACCCTTAGCATCCTGGCCCTGGCCAATATTCATACTCTCCCACAGTCCCTGTTCTCTTCCCCCCTCCACACCCAAAGGTTTAAATCTCCTTTGTTACTCCCAATTAAATGAGTTGTCTCACCAAAGCTGTTTCCTGAGAAGTTTGTTTCTCAAGTGCTCACCCTGGCTGTTCCTGCAAGCAGCAGTAGAAGCTGATTGTGGGATGGAAAGGGAAACTGAGCTCAAATGAGACGCCACAACCCTACCTGTCAATATGGTTTCTCACAGATCTATATTAATAAGCCTTCCTTATTCCCTCTTTATATCTCCTTATCTCCTTCCTTTCCCCCACCCCATGAAGACCCCACTCCCCAGAAGCTGCTCACAGATTTGCTACTGCTGAGGCTGCCTGTCTCCTTGACTTCCAACTCAGAAAAAAAAAAAAAAAATGGCCCGTTCTCTTCCTCTTGTCCATCTCTCTCTTCCAGGCAGCTGCTGAGATCACTAATTTGCCTGCCCTATAATATTTCCCTCAAACTCCAATAACTTTGTCCTGGAGTTTCTGAGTTCATTGTTTATTGTTGTTGTTGTTGTTATTGTTATTATACCTATAGGACTGAGAGCCTGAAAGGGGGACCTAATTTCCCAGTAACAGTCATACTGGAAGAATAGAGATGATGAGGACGGCATAAAGCATGTCTTGCCAAACATATGAAGTCTTCTGCATTGCAGCAGTCACAAAAGGCCAAGAGCAAAGCCATTCAGCTCTGCACAGAGAGAAGCACAAGTCAGCGCCACTCAGCTGAGCGACAGATGGCGGAGGCATGGATGGGATCCAGGCCGTTTCTCCTCAAAGGAAGAAGAAGTCAGTGACTGTGGAGGAGGAAGCTGATGCCTGTGTCATACAAAAGTAGCTGAAAGCTGTAACATGTTCTCTTTGCTGAATAACAACAAGGTTGAATACCAGTCGTTCCCAGCCTGAGTATTGCCAAGTGCAAACTCAGAGACTATTTCATATAAATATGTGACTGAAGTATACACTGTTCCAATTTTGTTTTGTTTTGAATATTTTATTTAAATTTATTTTATTAATTTATTCATATTACATCTAAATGGTTATCCCATCCCTTGTATCCTCCCATTTCCCCTTACTCCCCTCCCCTATGACTGTGACTGAGGGGAACCTCCTCCCCCTGTATATGTTCATAGGTTATCATCAAGTCTCTTGTTCCAATTTTGAATATAAAGTTACATCTAGTAAAATGGGGAACCCAAACATAAACTTTTACAGCTGTTTGTTGTAATTCGGCCATTGGCATTTTTTTCTTACTCATTTAAAAAAACTAGGACTTGACACCCCCAACCCACCATTATAAAAAGGTATATTTATATATGATTACATAACAAATTTAGAGTGTGCCTATGAGTGTGATTTTGTGCACATGTGTGCAGGTGCCTGGGGGAGCTAGAGGCATTGCATCCATCTCCTGGAGCTGGAGTTATGCACAGTTGTCAGGCACCCACCATGGATGCTGGGAACTGAACTCAGGTCCTCTACAAGAGCAGCATGCTTTGCTAATTGTTGAGACATTTCCACATCACCTCTCCATCTTCTAGTTTAAAATATCCTTTCACCTAAATACCCTAATACTCTAAAGAAATGGCTATTTACCCAGTGTCATCAACTGAGGGGACAATGTGTATGAATGCTTGTTTTATATAACAGGGAAATGTCATCTCGAAAAGAGAAAATGATAAAATGTTTTGGCTACTGTCCATGTAATAATTGGCTAGAACCAGATGACTTTGAAAAACTTAATTGTAGAAAGGAATATACCTTGAACATTTTTAGGACCCATGTAAAACAAGTTATAATCTAATATACTCAAAAAATGTTCTCTCCAAACAGGCTGGGAAAAATTAGTTCTTTAATATTATTTTTATCCTATTTAGAAAGAGAAAATATTGAATGGTTTACTTTCATGAGCACGTGTCCGCACATGTCCACTGAATCTCTTGGTACATGCTCTACCTTTCCAGCTCTCGGGTCATAGGAGTTTACAAATGGCAGGAATCTGTCAAGCCCGATGTCTTTTTTTTTTCCCCATGCAAGAAAGCTGTGGTGGAGGAACGGCATGGATCACTTGAAATCATACAGCTGATTTGTAGTTTCTGGGCTGACATATATACTAGTTAACTACTCATATTACGGGAAGAGATACCAAGTTCTGAGTACAAGAAAGGTAAATAGAAAACTAATACATGGGAGCGTCGGTTGTAGATACATGATGGAGAGTAACTAAATACTGGACAAAACACATAAAACTTCAGAAGCATGGCAAGGCTGCTAATGAAACCATACAATAAGATGTCTGAGAAGACCATCAAGGATGGCGAATCTAGACCCAGGGTGGGCCTGCACAAAGTGTAGTAGCAACCAAGGTCAACGCATATAGTAAACCTAGATATAGCCAATGGACAGCTCATTCTCCACAGTTGCGGGAAGGGCAGGGAACACCAACATGAACGCTGGTGCTCCCAATTTGATCACTTTGCCTTGGTGTGTAGGCCTGGTGGCACTCAGAGGAAGGGGAAGCAGACTATCAGAATGAGACATGATAAGCTGTGATTATATAGTAGGGGAAGAGGAGGAGTAGGGCAAAAGAGGGGAAGGGGGAAGGGAAGACACAAGTGAAGAGATAACAACTGGGATGGAACCTGAATAAGTAAATAAATAATTTAAATAAATAAATAAATGCAAAGAATTGGTGTGTATGAGAGGCATCTATCTGAAGCTGGCCACTCATTAGAATCATGAAACATTTTATGAGCCCTCTAGGGCAATGAGGGGAAAAAAAGAGGTCTGGCATCTGAGTCAGTGACCTTAAGAGCCAGCACTTGACACTCAATATCCTCCAGTCCTCAAAGGAATGGGTCATGAACATAAAACAGAGGATAAAACCTTTCCCCAAAGTTCAGTGCAAGATCAGCTCAGGTACCCTGCAAGGAGCTAGTACCAACAAATGTCAGAATCTCACAAAAGATAAATAGCAGGCATATACTCAGTAGTGAAAGAGGAATCAACAAAATCAAAACCTGGTTTTACTTAAAGTTGGCACTAAGACAAAAAGGGGGAAAAATCAGAAGTCTATATTGAAATTATCTTACTCAATGTCCATTTCCTGATGTCTACAAGAACTCATAGATTAGGAAAACTCAAAGAAAAGGGAGATTATTGGAACACCTAGCAAAAGTCATTTACAAGTTGTAGAGAAAATGACTCTAGAAACATAGGTATTTTCACGTCTTTTCCCACCGTTGTGACTACATATAGTCTTTTTCCTTCTTAAGCACTACAGGGCTCCATCCTATGGAATGACGCTGCCCCACATTTAGAACAAGTCTTTCTAATCGAATTAACCCAATATAGACAGCCCCCCCCAAAAGACATGCCTCAAGGTTTGTCTCCTAGATAGCTCTCCAGCTTGTCAATAATCACTATTAAATATCATAATTGACTACAAAGATTTCCTGCAGATGGATTTCAACGAACATGAGCTTGCTACATAAAGAAGAAACCCGTCATGTCTAGAAAGAAGCAAATGCTTCAAATGTTCTCGCGAATGGTAGACAAAGGATCCGAATTTCAACACGGATGACATAATGAACTGGAACAGAATATAAAATCATTTCACTGCTTTAAATTAAGAATGCATGGAATTGTAACATGGCAATGCACCTCTATACGTGTAGCACTTGAGAAGCTGGGGCAGGTGGACAGAGACCTGAAGGCTAGCTTGGGCTATGTCATATGTCCAAGACTAGCCCATATACTCACTTATAAATGGACACTAGCCCAAAAGGGATGTCCCATGAAAATCTTCACTTACCGTGAGATTGGGATAGGTTTGAGGACTTCCTACTGGGACTCTAGGTGAGAGAAGTATGGGAGAATGAGGAATGAGGAAAGAGAAGGATCCAGAGGGTCCTAGAAACCTATAAGAAGAACATCATGATGGGTGGATCTGGACCATCTGGGGTCTGCTCAAACTACTGCACCAAACAAGGACAATGCATGCAGTAAACATTGAACCCCTGCTCATATCTAGCCAATGACAGGAAATTCTCTACAGTTGTGTAGAGAGTGGAGACTGACTTTGGCATGAACTCTGGTGTCCCATATTTGACCACTTCACCTTGTTGGGGAGGCCTGGTGGCACTCAGAGAAGGGATATTCAAGTTACCAAGATGAAACTTGATTGCCTGTGACCATATGGTGGGGGAGGAGGACCCCTTCTGTCACAGACTTAGGGGAGAGGAATAGGGTGAAAGTGGGAGGGAGAGAGGAATGGAAGGATAGAAGTGTGGGGAAAACAATTGAGATGTAACCTGAATAAATTAAATAAACTAAAAAAAAAAAAAAAAAAAAAAAAAGAGTAGCCCAGACTATACAGCCTAATGCTTTGAAAATGACCTATAGAGACTCACCAAAAAGTGTACATCTTCATAACACCTATAAACAAAAGCATAATGGCTAAAATATAAAACAATAAAACTCAAAATACAAAAAAACAAATTTGCAAGATTGTGAGCTGAAGAAATACAAAGAGTAGCAGTGAGGTAGAGTATAACTAAGGCAGAAAAAAAAATCTCCTACAAGACAAAGTGGTGAGAGCCAAAAGAAAGGAGAGTGTGAGGGCCTAATATAGTCCATCCTAGCATGTGGCAACAATAAGCAACACCTTCTTGGGGTATAATACAGCAGGCAAAATGACTGTACTATAGCAGTTGGCACTATCACAAACCCTCCTGCTGATTCTTGTAGCCTGTACCCTGAGAAGGGTTAGCCTCATTTAACCCTAGTCTGAGATCTGACACAGAATACATGAACTACTGGGGCAGTAACAATAAACAAGTAATGAAATTTACTATAATTATTACTTTACTTTAGATTTAGGAAACTACCAATAGGTCTCAAGTGGATAAATAAAAGGACATGGTTTTTTATATGGACAGGAAAAAACACCAAAGCCAATAATACATTCATAAAAAATACACAGAGAATTCAGGTCCTAGGCAGTAGAGTTTGTAAGAATACAGCCTGGAGAGGCGTCAGTCCAGGTCAGAGCATGAGAAGATTAAAGAGGACAGCCCACACCATACAGGCATCCATAAAAAATGAAGATTTACACACTCTGAAAATCTGATGAACTTCCATGAATGACAACCAGATAGGAAATTAGCAAAAAAAATACAATCTAAATCTAATAATTGCTCCCAAGAGGGAACAAAATGCTCTGTTATAATTGGGAGTTATCTTGGTACAGTTCTCCATCCGGAAATAGCATTTATATTGCCATATGAATTCCAATAATCATTTCACCAGAGCGTATTCCACGTAGTTGAGAGTCTGACAGCTGGGTATAGTCACAGAATGAGACACCAAGGGAGAGAGAAAAATCTTCATTTTCCCTGAATGGTACAGTTAGCAACTGTGTTAATACAGAGAATCAAGACAGCACAGATGGAAATACCTTTCCTTTCTTTTGCTAAGAATTATTTTTTAAGAGTTGACCCTGAGAGGTGGGTGAGTGGTTTAATGTTTTATCAAGCCTTTGTGACTCTGTTGGCTCTTCAAACATAGGTATATTTTACTTGCATAAAATATCACTTAACCCCTTTGCTCGGCTGCAGATCTGTTACAGTAAACTTCCAATTTCTAACACAATTTGATGTATCACAGGAAATACAGGTATGTGCACGGCCTGGCATCTCAGCCATCTTTGTGGATGTGCTCTAGGAAAATTACTATGTTCTATATAAGGAAACATGTACAAAAAATGAACATACCATTGTGTGAATATGTCCTAAGTCTGGACACAAATTAAAGTACCCTCAAACGCTAGGGACTGAACCCAGCCAGGATTACTTAAAAAAAAAAAAAAAAAAAGAATGACTACAAACAGTGAGAGGCGAGAGGCATATTGCTGGCAAGGAGGGAGCACAACAGCAAGGAGCACAACCAATTAATATGATGCACATCAACTTGCCTGAATCTCCAACATACACAGTTGTAGAGAAAATGCAATGCATAGGGAAGAATAGTTTCACTTATATAAAATCCCTTAGAAGTCAAACTGAATAACAAAGTGTCTAGGATGAGTTATCTGTAGCATAAGAGGAGTCAAGGAGCTATTGAAGATAGAGTGGCAATGAACACTGCTAGACAATTATCTCTACAGTAGAATATGAATTTCTTTGAAAAAAGAAGTGTGTGTGTGTATGCGTGAGTGTGTGTGTATGTGTTAAGGAGTCAGATGGATAGATGTATTCATATGGTTAATTTTTTAGCCTTTCAGAATTCTCCACTCTCATATCCTTTTACACCCCTACCAACAGCTAACGAGGGGTCCTCTTCCCCCACATCCTCACCAGCATTTACTGTAAGTTGTCTGTTGACCATTGCCATTTTGTCTGGGCTAAAAGCAAATCTCAAAGGTGTTTTAATTTGCATTTCTATAATTTCTATGGACGTTTAACAGTTTTTGAGATATTTCTTAGTCATTTTTATTGCCACTTTTGAGGCTCTTTGTTCAGATCCATAGATCAATTTTTAAATTGGGTTGTTTGTTCACTGTATATTCTGGATATTAATCTTCTGTCAGATGTACAGATGGCAAAGATTCTCTCCATCTTTGTAGGATTCCTCTACTTGACTGATCATTTACTTTGCTACACAGAAGCTTGTTAATTTTATGAAGATTCATTTGTCAACCAGTGGCTTTCATTCTGACATGAATGGATGTCTATCCAGAGAGTCTTTCCCTACACTTACATTCTATAGAACACTGTCTTTGTTTTCTGATGAAGGTTTCAGCATGTCAGGTTCCATCCTAAGCCTTAGATCAATTTGAGGTTAATATTTGTACAGGGTCATGGACACAGTTCTGATTTCATTATTCTACATGCAGGAGAACCACCTGTTGAAGATGCTATCTTTACTCCAGTGCGCAGTCTTGGAATTTTTATCAAATATCAGATGACTGTAGCTAAATGCACTCATAACTAGTTTTTCTACTTTGTTCACTTGGTCTGCACGTCTGTGCCACTTTCATGCTGTATTGAAAGCTGGTATGTAAACCATACAGCATGGCACAAAACAAAACAAAATGAAAAAACAACTTTTTGCTCAGGATTGTTTTGCTTATGCAGGATTCCTTTGTGCTTCCATATGAATTATATGATTATTTTTTTATTTCTGTGAGGAATGTCATGCGATCTATATCGGGAATGAACTGAATATGTAAACTGCTTTTGGTAGGATGGTCATTCCACAACATCAATCCATGAACATGGGAGGTCTTTCCATCTTCCAATGCACTCAATTTCTTTCTTCAGAGATTAAAGTAGTCAATGTAGGTTTTTCTTCACTTGGTTAGACTTATTCGTAGCTCTTCCTTTGCTTTTGAGGCTATTGATAATCAGAGTATTTCCACAATCTCTTGGCTTTGGTATGTATAGAAGTACTGAGTTTTCGAAGTTGATTTCCTCTTCTGTCACTTTGATAAGTGTTGATCATTTGTAGAAGTTTTCTGGTGAAAGTTTAGGGGTCTATTTCATATTATAGATTGTTTTCAAAGAGGTATTGCTGTCCTTCAACTGATGAATGGACCATGAAAATGTGGTACATAGACATACTGGTATATTATAAACAAATAATAAACAAATTGCTTATAAAGAAAAATGAAATCATAAAATTTGCAGGTAAATGGATAGTAGTGGAAACTATTATATTTAGTAAAGTAACCCTGACCCAGAAAGACAAATACCACATTATATTTCTTATTTATATATCTCAACTCAGAGGCTTTAAATTTGACTATATATGCTGAAGTAACCACGGAAGCCAAGAGAGTATGCAGTAACCATGCAGGAGAAGGGAGAGCAGGAAGGACAGCCAGAGAGGAGAGTAATATGACACAGGTATTATGAAGTTAGAAAGGGAAAAATTGGGGGGGTCTTTAACTAGGAACGAAAGGGAGAAGGTAATACAGAGGAGAATAAGAAAGGAAGAAAATGATAACACAAAGGATATTTGGAACCATCATAGAGAAATATTATTATATAAGTTTGTTTTAATGTATATATGTATTATGTATGTTTGTATTATGTATGTATTACTATGTAGATGGGTTAAGTGAAGTTATATAATGTGAGATGATACTACTCCCCCAAGAACCATGGACTACCTACTAAAACTCACAGCCAGGTATGGGAAACATCCCTTTGGGCTGTTCGTGGGGGCAGGAAATATAAGAGACCTTCAAAACAGTACAGGCTATTGCCATAGCCTTTAATATTCTTCTAGAACTTAAAGCTCAACCCCGATTGCTGGAGATAACACTAACTTTGGATTCAAGACTTGGAGGAATCAAGTTAGAACTGACCTGGAAACCTCTTCTCTGAGGAGCAGCTTTCTCAGTAATTCAAAGTTGCTTTGCAAGCTTCCAAGGAATAACAGCAATCAACATTCCTACCTTGTTGTGAAGCATATGAATCACAATAATAGTTATCCAGGCAAGACAGTACAGTGGTGTGACAACAGCACTATTATTTTGGGAATAATGGACAGCTGTCTAATTGGAGTAAAAGCCTGCTTAGCATCAGGAACTTTATGTCTGGTACTGTAAACCTAGGCAAATGCCTGTCACCCGCAACATCATAGATCGTAGAGGAGAAGCTACTACTGTCATTTTACTAAACCAGTATAAATTCTGTTCTCTAAATATATATCATTACATTCATGAATAAGTGTAGCTCTCAACCCTCATAAAAGAAGCCCTTTAAAATTACCATCTATCTATCTATCTATCTGTCTGTCTGTCTGTCTATGCAGGCCCTAAAATGGAGATCTACAATTGGTAAAGATGCAAAGATGCAGAGTAAAAGTATAAGTGACCATTAAGTGCCTATTGGCTCTCAACACCTACCCCTAAGCCCCAGGGAATCCCTCTGCTATAGCATGGTAGCAGCTATTCATGGTAGAAAGGGAAGAAAAATTATAAAGCCAGAGGATCAAGATAGCTGATATCAAGTAGTGTCTTCTAGAAAATGCCAGGCTTGCTGTTGACTTAGCCAGCTTATACATCCTGTCTTCTGTCTACGTGTGTCCTATATCCTGGCTCTAGATCATTGTACAGTGTACATCTTTGAAAAAATAATTTTTACACTGCTTTCCATACTTACCCACTATATTAAAATATCTGGGATATTTTGGGGGACTGGTTAGGTAATTTGGATACTAGTATAAACTATATTCGTCTGTCACTTCACACATCTCTTGAATATAAAGTTGTTTATTCAAAATATAAATGTTAAAGATACTGGGTTCTATCATATGCCTTTGAAGAGTTTTATTTCTTAAAGGGATTCTAGGACTGGGCTAAAACTCTAATAACTGTCTCTTCAGTAGAAGGCAGAACTTAACTTCTAATTCAGGTCTTATATACACATATCCCATTTTTGTTGTGTATTTAGGTAAGTTTCTGAAATTAAAAAAATTGTATTTTATGAGTATGGATATTTTGTCTGCATGTATGTTTGTGTTCCACATGCATGCCTAATACCTGCTGAGGCCAGGAGAGAGCACTGATTCCTATGGAACTGGTGTTACAGATGGTTGTGAACACCATTAAGTCTAGAAAGTGTACCTGGGTCCTCTGAAAGAGTAGCAAATGCTCTAAACCACTGAAAAATCTCTTGATACCTCTATAGGAGTGTTTCTATGTAACTATATATAATGTCTCAGCCATATTTTATCATTGCTATCTGTGAACATTACTTTATGAGTTCATCCATCACTACTGGAAAACAATATCACGGCTGTTTTGGTTTTCATTACTTTCCATTATTGACTCATTATGTTTATTTGTATTATCTCTTTGAGAATGATTATTTTTACATTTTAATGATGACACAAGTATTGTACATATTCATAGGGAACAGCATGTTAAGTGGATAAATATGTAAAATATGTAATGATCTCTCCAGGGTACGATTTTCACATTCTGAAACATTTTATCATCTCTATACACTGGGTGTGTCAAAGTCTGATCTACTGGTTCTTTATAAAACCCACAATAAAGTGCTATAAACTACTCTAATAAATGCACATATACCGAGTATGTACACTGATCATTTTGCCCATCATTTGGAAGGAATCCTGTATAAGTATATATGCAGCATTTATACTATAGTAGCTATTATAATTATCTCACTAAAATATATATATATATATTTATATTATATATCACATGGAGGATGTATATAGCACCTTATATAAGATACTTGAACAGTCTTAGGCTTAGTATACCATCTTTCTATCTATCTCTCTGTCTCCCTCTGTTGTCACATCGCCCACCCCCCCGCCCGCTCTCTGTCTGTCTGTCTGTCTGTCTGTCTGTCTGTCTGTCTCTCTCCATGTACAGACATATATGTAGGTGCATGCATTTGTTTTCACAGCCAGCCAGAGTTGACTATGTTTAGATACTGGAGAGTATAATGCTGCTTATCTTCACTCCTCATCTAGGGCCATGTCCTTGGACTCATACTCAGTTCTGTCATGTAACAGAATGGATGAAGGAGTCTGGGTACAGACCACACGAATATCTCACGCTTTTTGATAAACATGCAAAGGACATTACATGAACAGAGTTTGTCACACATTCACACATTTATTATTATACTTGACAATATTAGGCGTTGAAGGCATTTAATGGAACAAATAAAAATGTGGATATTTCTTAACATAGTATCTTGTTCTCATTGAAAATCATGATAGTTGGCCAAGAGGCTTCTCGGTATTAGCAAGGCAAACTGTAGCTTTCAAGTGACTGCTGGCTTAGACCTCTATAGAAAAGGTAGATATTCTTTACCCTGTGTCAACATTCTGCCAGGGATATGTCTTATTAGGATTGCTTCATATGGCTAACCAGAGCTCCATAAAGAAAAACAACAACAAAACCCATGGCCATATTCGGTTGAAGACGTGGAGATGACATACACTAAGGTAGGGGTAGTCGGTAATAGAAGCCAGAGACTCAACCCTCACTGTCTACACTAAGTTCCTCAGGCTATAATAGCTATCACTGTCTACGCCAAGTTCCTGGTGCTGTGGAGTGATTTTTTTAAAGATATGGGTTAAATGTTGCTTTCTTTACTTTTGGCTTTCATGGTCTGAGTTGAAGATTTACGATATCCCTTGCCACTCGGTACAGTAATTCCCTTACACATTATTTTGAGAGAATAGCCCCCATTTTAGAAATACCTTCATCTAACAATTGTTGAGATCTGATTTACAAATGTGATTATGGCAATGTGACAAAGCTCTTTCACTCAGAACCTAAGCACAAAGACGTGCTAAATCTTAGTGCGCGACAGAAATGCAATCTCATCTCCTTCTGATTGCTTTTGTTCTTGGTGTTGTATTGCCTCAGTAGGCCCTGAGCAGTTGCTTGTAATTTTTATGGATGGATAAGTCAGTGTTATGCATTTAAGATTATAATCTGTAGGCGGTAGAGTGGATATTTAACTTGCTCAATACACTTCCTTGCTACAACACCACACCAAAAGCATAATAAACTCCATTTGTCAATGGCATGACTGCATTATCAGATCCCAACTTGGAAATTACCAGGAATTCACATGCTCACTTGTCTCACTATTGGCTATGGAAACAGTTGAGGATGTTCCTTTATTTTTTATTTATTTTTTTGAGCATCTGGGTCTGATAGGAAATTTTGAGAGCTGGTATACTTGTCCAACTTACTAATGATGACAACAATGTAAGAATGTTATGGAAGGGTACAACATTCTGGAAGAAAAGGTAGGCCACATAATTATACGGTCACCTTGTACCCAAACCATGGGTTAAAATTCATAAAGGGAGATAGCACTATGTAAATAAGTGCAATTTTTTGCTGTTTTAGTAGGAACATGCATGCATTCTTCCCTTCCTGCAAATGCTGTGCTGTGATTGCTGTTTGAAGACTCAGCAGTCCAGGGTACATGGTTCCCGTACTAGTGAGGCACAATACAGAAATCTGTTGATGTCAATGTGGCTTTCTGCTAACATTCTGCTTCCATTGACTATAGTCTAAGGAATGAGCATCAAACCACACAAATATATGGAATACTATGTTATTTTAATTGCTGACTTGGGAAGTAAAGGTGCCGACTCCATGGATTTAGATCAAAAGATAGTGTCCAAAACCATTGTCTATAAATTTGTCTTCATTTATAATTAACCAGGAAGTGATTGCACGTTGGCAATAGATAAAGTGTTCAAAGAGCAAGAGTAGATAAGAATGTGGGTGATTGTATTTTTATATTATCTGCTAAGATGCCATCAGTCCCTAGAGCATTAATTTCAAAGATTAGAATCTAGACAATAATCATGGAAAACTAATGCCATGAGCCAATAAACTTTCCCTTGAACACCTCCTACTCCCTACCATGAAGATTAAACATTAAGAAGAATGGTTACAAGTAAGAAATATATGCAACACTTGGATAATGCTGCAGATTCCACAACACACAACTACATATGATGACCCCTCTCTCTCTCTCCACACACACACACACACGCGCGCGCGCGCGCGCGCGCGTGCGCGCACACGCTTCAAAGAATCTCAAGGCAGTGGGTTTTAATGGTAATAAAGCATCTTGATAAATGTACCATGTCCTCAAATAATAAATTGTTTTCCATTCTGGCTTGTACAGTTCTTATTCTTGAATACAGCAGCAACTTGAATATTTTGCACAGTGTCTAAAAGTAATGGAGTTTATACATGATTATGTTCAGAGTTGTAGCTGAGCAGGAAACCTCACATAGGAAGCATTTTCTTTTGATGAACAGTAACCATCATAGAGTATGTTTTTTTCTTTGTTTATAAGGTTCAGGTGAAGCCAAACAGATAGAAACACCATTAAGATGTGCTAATGAATCATCCTCTTACTTGCACGGAGAGTAAGTGTTTGAACTCAATGCTGCTTCTGTGTTTGAAGCAATACAATTATGGGCGAACAAATGTGTTACATTTAGGTGGTAGGACTGCGTGAATACTAACTACAAGCAACTGAGCAAGCATTGAGTCTGTTATGTGGGAAAATACAAAATAACACTGGCAAAAGCAAGTACACATTAGTGTTATGCTAGACATATAAAATCATGGTTTTTATTTTAAAATTAACACTGCTCTTTCTCACTGATAACAAGTTTACTGTAAAAATATGGAAAATAAACAACTAATTATCAGCAATGATCTCATAACTCGAGAGAAAACAGTGTTCTCATTTTGGTGACTACACTACCTGTCTTGCTTCCTTGAAAGGACACATGGAACTGTGTGGCATTCATCTTTAGGATTCCTGTCTAGACTCTAATTATTGAAATGAATATTCTAGGGACTGATGCCCTCTTAGCAGATAATATATAACATAACCACCTGCATTCTTTTCTCCAACTGCTCTTTGAACATATTATTTCCTGGCAATGTGCAGTTACTTCCTGGATAATTATAAATGAAGACAAACTCAAAGTATGTATAGTCAATGGTAAAGGTGGATCTGTGAATACAAGTTCTAGTCTTTAAGAATATAGAGCTATCATTCTAAGTTTCTGCTACAACATTAAAGACACATATCAACCATGATGTGGCTGATACAATACTGACTACAAGTTGAGTGCTCCAAATCTGAATATCCAAATTCTGGAATAGTTTAAATGCCAGTTCTCCAAAGGCTTGGATATTGGAACATCTCAGATTTTACACCTTAAGGATGTACAGATGAATAATGCTTATGCAATTTTCCCTAAGTCCTTTGGTTTCAAGCAACTCAGAAAACAGATACCCAACTTCACTTTCATATATTGAAACAAGGAAAGTATAAGTGAGCTGATTGTATTCTCAAGCCTAGCATGATGAATGCAAGTGACCAGGAAGTGATAACAGGTAAAGTGTATGTCCCTGCCCTGTGTTGTATTACTTGAAGTTGCTGTATCATTCCCTGTAGTTATTTCATGCCACATACTTCATAATCTCATCATCAAGGAATACAATTCTAGCCCCCCATATATATATATATGTACATATGTATATATATATATGTACATATGTGTGAACATTTGTTCTTCTAAAACAATACCTTTCTTATTAAAGAATGATGGTCTTATGTCCCCTGGAGGGGGAGACCTGGTGGCACTCAGAGGAAGGACAGCAGGTTGCCAAGAAGAGACTTGATACCCTATGAACATATACAGGGGGAGGTAATCCCCCTCAGGAACAGTCATAGGGGAGAAGAATAATAGGAAAATGGGAGGGAGGGAAGAATGGGAGGATACAAGGGATGGGATAAACATTGAGATGTAACAAGAATAAATTAATAAAAAAATTAATAAAAAAAAAAGAATGATGGTCTTAAGACCAAATGTGTAAAGCTACTATAGTGGGAGACTGCTTTAAATTTAGTGGGTTTGTGTATGGTGATGAAAATTTCAGGCACCACACAACTTTGTATTTCCATGATTTCTTGTTGAATCCACTGTCTGGGCACACATGTGGTAAGGCACAACTTTTCCAGGTAACTAGAGGAGAGTGTTTGCACGAGAGGAGAAATGCTATGGACTCTTTAATACAATCTGAGATGCTCTTTATTGATGAGGACGAACACTACACATGATGATTAAAGAATGACTGTCTTTGACGCTTAGTTGTTCTGCCTTATATAATTCCCCCAGAAGCTTCGATATTGAACACACTGCTCGTAGGCTACTGTCCCCGAGTTTGTGTATAATGCTTTCCATTCTGCAGACTATAGTGAGCTTTAGTTTTCAAGGGCTTATAAGTATCTGGAGGTAACAAAGAAATAGGGGAGATGTGACATCAACCACAGTGAGCATAAACTTGGTTTTCTATTTGGTAACATCAGCTATATGAATGAAAACCCACAGCTTGTATTAAATACCTCAAGTATCATCCTAGACACAATTGCCCTGTAGAAATTCTATTTTCCATTTCTCTGTTAACTAGCATACCTCAGTCTTTTCCACTTACTTAAAATGATCAAAGAGCAGAAATACTTTATTTATTTATTTAT
Organism: Acomys russatus; assembly: GCF_903995435.1. Taxonomy (NCBI): domain Eukaryota; kingdom Metazoa; phylum Chordata; class Mammalia; order Rodentia; family Muridae; genus Acomys; species Acomys russatus. Next base: position 19,433,341 of record NC_067163.1, read on the forward strand.
TCATTCATTCATTTTACATCCCGGTCATATCCTCCTCCCTTCTCTCATCCGAGTCCTACCCTCTCTCCCTCTCCCCTTCCCCTATTCCTCAGAAAAGGGGAGCCCCCACCCCAGCTTGCATCAGGACTAAGCCCATCCTCTTCCAGTGTGGCCTGGCAAGGCAGTCATCCCAGGGGGAAGTGATCAAAAAGCAGTCAGCAGAGTCCATGTCAGAGACAGTTCCCTGCTCCCCTTACTCGAGGACCCATATGAAGGCTGAGCTGCCCGTTGGCTACATCTGTGTAGGGGGCCTAGGTCCAGTCCATTAGTCGTTGGTTAGTGCTTCAGTTGACACAAGCCCCTCTGGATAGCTGGCACTGCTGGTCTTCTTGTGGTTCTCCTGTCACCTCCAGGTCCTTTTCTCCTCCCCTCTTCTGCCTCCCACTTTTCCCCAAGGCTCCCTACACTTTATCCAATGTTTGGCTGTGAGTCTCAGCATCTGTTTTGAACAGATGCTGGGTGGAGCCTCTCAGAGGACAAATCTGTTAGGCTTCTGTCTGTGAGCACAACAGAGTACTGTTAATAGTGTTAGGAGTTGGCTCTCTCCCATGGGGTGGGTCTTGGGTTGGGCCAGATATTGGCTGGACATTCCCTCAGTCTCTGCTCTATATGCTCTCTCTATCCCTGCATGTCTTATAGGTTGGGTGAATTTTGGGTTGAAGTTTTGGCAGGTGGGTTGGTGTTTCCCTATCTCTACTACGAGTCTTGTCTAGTTAGAGGGTATCTTCTTCAGTCTCCATAGCCCTTGCTACTAGGAGTCTCAGCTAGAGTCCTCACATCCTCCCAGAGGCCTACTCTGACTTAGGTCTCTAGCTTAGAAAGCAGAAATCTTGATCTGAGTTTTACTTTAACCAAGCAAAGCTTAGAACTGTGACTATTAGACAGTAATTTCTAAATGTCTACGATGTGCTATAATATATTAATAGGTGGTGGGACAAAATGGAAATATGCACAAGGAAGCTGTGAGAAGAAGGTCAAGCTGGTGAGAAGTGGGTGGCAGCTCAGGACTTAGACCCCTTTACTCTTTGCTTCTTTATTTCAGGTATGATGTGAACCTTTATTTGAAGTTAGGGAAACATAGAGGTCTTGGACCACTGGATTGATGAAAGCTTTTTCTTCTATAGTTCTACTGTAATTTCCCCCAGATTTAGATATTGTTAATCAACATTGTATCTGCATGTGTGTGTAGTTTGGTTTTTTTTTTTTTTTTTTTTTTTGTTTTTTTTTGTATTCCTGGTGCCCTTCGAGGCGCTCTGGAATTTGAATTATAGATGGTTATGAGCTGTCACATGAATGTTGAACTAACATTGCTCAAGGAAAAATAGTCTGCCAATTTTGAATAGTACAGAAAAGGTGAAACCATGCCTTGTAACCAAACGGGGGTGGGGGGAAGCAGTTTGCAATTATTTTAAAAACATGTCTACAGTGTGGTTATTGCATCGTTAAAATGTCTTAGAGGTCTTTAATGTCTCATTAAAATTAAATCTGTACCTGTCAAAAAGGAGCACCTCCCAGTAATCTTTAGTGTATATACTAATTAAATTTAGCAAATGCCTTAAGATTAGCTGAGGACCCAGCAAGAAAAGCAATCTGTTGGTATGGGTCCCCACTTACACACAGCATAAGGAACTGATTGGAACTTAGCAGGGTTCAGACAGCACCGTGAGTCAGTACTATGTAGTTTATCTCCAAAGACAGAAACTTACTACTATTCAAAGTCCCGAGTTCAAAGCTAGATGTATAAAGTACAGCTTGTCTGGTATCCAGATGACTATGAGCGAAACTAGGGGGACAAAAATCTCTTAAAGCACTGCATTGTATTGTTTTTCTTGATCTTATGATCAGAGACATGCAAAACTCCAGAAGTGCGACGGAGAATACCGCCTTAGTGAAACCAGGGCAGAGAAAAGTACAATCTCTCCATCCCAGAACCCAAGACCAGATTTCTCTTTGCATTAACATCCAGCCTTGTACATCTGTAACAGGTCTGACAGCTAGGAAATGAGGTGAGGGGTGGCATCCATGTTAGTGTTAAAGCCCCTCACCTTCATATAAGAGTAGTACTTTATGGCTTCCTGCGTTGTTGATCATCACAGCAGGAAAAACTAGGAGATGTAAAGCCTTGCTCAGGGCATGTGGCACCTTTGCAGGTCTCAGACAGGAAAGGCAACCTGTTGGGTGGTGGTGCCCATAATGACCTATCTTAGCACCTCTCTTCTCGCAGCATGTCTAGGGAGATTTAGGGAATATTCTGGGTGTCTGCTTGGAACACAGTGGCACCGCATGTACCAAAACTAAGAGCCCAAGGAAATCTTATTCCTATGAAGTTGTACCAGCCCTTTATATTCAGATCTTTGTAAATCTTGAGGGGAGGGGGTGTGTCTTGGAATTATGATCTATGAGACTGAGGCTGGAAAGGTCTATCTGCTTGGTCCACATCCTCAGGCTCCCAGGACATTCTACGACATAAATGGTTTTTTACATAGGTTCTATCACTGGAGTGCATGGCTTGAGTCTCGCTTTTCCTTTCTTTCCACTTGTAAAATGTCACAGATCAGGAGTCATCCTGCATTTTATGACCAGTACTTAGCATAGTTACATCAAGAGATGCCATAAAATATTTAGAGACTGCGGAATATGACTCATATCTCTAAAGTGGTGAGCGTTGCTTTTATAATCAAGGCCATGTGTGTTCTCTTATAGGGGGTATATCAGCCAAACCAATCCAGATCTGTTGTGCCTCTCCATTCCAGTGATTTTTGACTTCAGACTTTTTTTTTTTTTTTTTTTTGGTTGGCACAAGTTACAATTCTATTGGTTGAAAACTGAAAGGACCATGCATGATTTGAACCAATTGGCCAAAGGCAGGCTGTACAATACTGCTTAGTAGGTTTATCTTTTTATCAAGTAGGAGAATGCATGTGAACATAGGAATATTCATATTCCCACTGGCATCATTTCCGGAAGTGGGGGGTACTGGTCTCATTGGGATACATTCTAAACCAAACCAACGTAGATTTCATTAATGTTTTCATTTGCCAATTGACAGTTCCCACCTTTGGTTGGGCTCTAATCTAATACAATAAAAAAAAAAGTGTCTGAAAGGTTAAAAATAAAACCTGAAAAAGCATATTTTTGCATGTTCTAGGTTGTGAAAGTTAAGAAATGAGAAAGTGGAGGGCATGGAAAAGGAGTGGTAGGGCAGGGACAGATTCATTTTCCAGGGACTACTATGCTTTGAATATAAAATATCCCCCACAGGCTCACTGAACACTTAGTCCACAACCAAGGATGACATTTTGGGAGATGCTAGACATTTTAGGAGGTGCCGCCTCACTGGAGGTCATAGGTGATGAGTGATAGAATTCAGGGGTATATTATTTCTTGTTTTCTGCTTCTCCAACACACGTTGATGAGTTTTCTTCTGCCCCTGGTGTGATACTCTGCCCGTGTTCTTGGGGCCATGAACCGACAAGGAGCCCAAGCAAACCCTCCCCCCTTTCAATGCTGTTCGGTCTTTTACCCAGTGATGGAAAAGGTAAGTAATGCAATATTAACAGGAAGTGTTTTCCTAGAGACTGTACTTCACAGAGGGCATTTCTTTCCTTTTTATCGATGTACTTGGACACATTTAAAATTTCACAGTGTATTAAATAGGAACTTTAAAGCAATAGAAATTCAAATGACAAACTAGTTAAGATCAGAAATGTGAAAAGACTCTCTGGGTTTTCAGGGATGTTAGCTTTTGGAAGACATAATTATTGGAGTTAGAGCAGTCTTAAGCCTCCACTCCAGTATCTTCTCTGGCTGGCTTCCTCATAGTAGGCCTCGGATAATGGGAGATAGCTGTAATTCTTAACACCAGGGACCTCTGTTCACAAGGAGTTACTCAGGACATCTTATGACAGGCCTGAAAATCAAACTCCAGACTCTAAATTTAAGCTACTCCACTTCATAAAATACTATATCTAGGAAGAAAAGAGAAGTTTTGGCTATATGATAATTCTGAGTTTCATTCTGTGGGTACATGACTACCTAAAAAAGAATATGCATTTAATGTACAACACTGAGTGGGACAGATTATAATGGGTCAGGGTATCAGAGGTCCAAATGCTGGGAGTTAAGGTACCTCCTATCTTACAAATTTTTCTGGTTTTAGTCTTCTTATGTATGAATTGGTGATTAATAAAAATACCCCCCTGTGGGGTGTGTGTATGTGTGTGTGTGTGTGTGTGTGTGTGTGTGTGTGTGTGTGTGTGTGTGTGTGTGTCTGAATCCAGGGCCTCATGAATACTAGGTAAGTACTTTGACAATTGACCACCTCCCCAAGTTCCAAAACTGAGCTTTCACCATTGGTAAAAATCACTATTTTCACTTTGTTAATTTTATGAAGACTCATGGGAATTATACTAAATGTTTCTTAAATAAATAATTGAACCATGTCTATTATAAATTTAGAAAATTAAAATACACTGAATAGTTTTCTAAGACAAGGTCTCTGGCCAGGAGAGCCTTGAACGCTGTCCTACTGCCTCAGCCACATATTACTATGCCTATGTATATGAAATGTGCATATAAAAGATTATAATAAAAGCAATTATTTTAACTTTAATAAAATTAAGCATATAAAAATACGATTTCTAATGATAAAAATAGTCTGCCATTCTGTATTGTCCCTTTGAGTTTTCTCTTTCACAGTTTATACTAATATTCTAAAATAATGTATTTTGTGGCTATTAGATTTTTGTTAACTTTCTATTCCTCATGTGAAAAATAAAAAGTTAGCATATTTCCCTCAGAAGCACCTTCCATATTACCACCACACTGACACATTTCACATTTAATTAATATTTGAAGTTTACAGTGTTATTACTACCTGATCTTATTCACATTTAGAGTAGTTAGTTTTGCTATGGTCACATTTGTACCTTCCTAACTTTTTACGTTTTCTCACAGTTAATACTTGTGTTCACTTTTTATTGAGCTAATGTTTCTCCCAGATCTCCAAAACAAGTGCCAGGGAATCTATATAAGCAAGTGTGTTAGATAGCCTATTAGTTTACTTGTTTCTCTGACATTCCTCTTTTGGATCTCATTGTCCATCTGTTACCATCAGGACTACCTGTTCTTTAGGGCTCTGTAAATAGCATGGTGTTTGGGGTATTATTGGCCATCATTCTCAGACTTTCCTTCATTTCTTCCTACCCATGTGTGTTTGAAACCCTTATATTTTCCATCACATTTGACGTTTGCTTTGGGCGGTTCAAAGTGGGAAGGATATATGTATCACTGCATGTACAGCACTTCTGAAACAGGCTTCCAGGAACCTTACTTACTGAGTTCAAGAGAAGAGAAACGAACCATAGATAGCATAAGTGGTCTTGCTCTCAACTTACTTTTACTGGAGTCTTAACTATATTTCAATATTAATTAAGTGTCCATTTCAATTTTTACCTACTTGTGTATGCTGTGGAATAAAGACACACGTGTTTATGTGAGTATGTGTATGTACAAGCACATGTAGAGGCTTGAATCCATATACAGTGTCTTCTTCAATTGTTCTCCACCTTAGTTTTTTGAGACTGAGTCTCCCACTGAACCCGGGGGTCATTGATGGGGCTACACTGATTGGCCAATAGGCTCTGTGGATCCTTCTGACTTCTTAGGAATGGCGTTACAGACAAGAGCCATCGGCACAGGCTTTTTACGTGGGTGCTAGGGACTCATGCCCTCTGGATTGTACTGCGTGCACTTAACCCACTGATCCATCTCCCTAGCCCTCTGTACCTCATATCGATTCTGTGACTAAGGCTTGTCTCGGCATGAAATTGTATTCCTTACCTTACTAGACAACAACCAACCACATATGTAAGATTAACAAAGATAGGGAAGGTTTCTCTAGTTGCTGAAATGAACCTCAAAGTGCAAGCTGCTCTAACAGGAATTGGATTCTTATTCAAGTAATGATTTCTGGCCTAACAAGATTTCACATCATGCACTACATCAATTTGAGTTGATTCCATTACCATCTCAGTGAGGGCGCTGCATTTAAGCTACTCTATATTATGATTCACTGCTATGAGAATGGTGTTCTGAAAAAAAAATGTAGAAATGTCGGAAAAATGTTTTCTTTCTTGGCTGAGGATAAAGAAACAAATATAAGTAACATGTGTTTCCATGGAGATGAAAAATGAACTAATTGAGACATATGTTGCTCTTGGGATAAAATATATATCCTTCCATTCATTGTTTTAATCCATTGTTTTCCTCTCTGCTCTTCTTGACGCATATACAGCCTTCCAGGAGACTGCGGCCCTGTAGTGAGGACAGGGAGTGGCAGCTGGTCTGGAACCAGAAGCCCAATAGGATGAGCCAGTCTCTTGTGCCACCCATTGGCTGTGAGGGAGATTATAAAGCAGGGTCAGCGAAAATCAAGTTCAAAAAGCAGCTCTTGAATACTATCAGAGGCTGGGCATCTCTTGAAAGCATCCTCATTACCAGGCAAGCATGAAGAAGCCCTCTCCTTGGAAATGGAGCACAGCATTTCCCCTTTGATTTAAATGTGAAAAGATTCCAATTAACATGAGGAGATGCCAGTGCCAATAGAGTAGGCTAGCTTCTCTTGTTCGTGTTTCCTTCTCTGTGTGTTTATTCCATCATCAGAGTTTAATATACTGATACTGTCCAATCCTAGACTACTCCAACACCAATTAGAGAGGCCGTAACTCCTGCCCTCCCCTAAGATGGGCTCATTACCACTGGCTCCCTCTCAGTATGACAGAGGTATAATAAAGACTAAAGAGATACTCCACAGTTACATTGGAAACTTTTAGATAAAAGTACATATACGCCAATTTATTCCATGCACCCAGGAACTTTAGCTTCTATATGACACCCAAAGAAGATTACTATTATTATGACTATTATTGTTAATATTGTTCAGTGTTGGGGATCTAACTTAGGCCCTTACTTGCACATGATAAGCAAGTGATTTGCCACTGAGTATATCTCCAGCAGGAAAACTTATTATTTTATTACAGTTTCTTTTTGGGATTATTTTGATTTTCTTGTATCTGTTGAGATTATTAGTACAGTATTTCTTTCTCCCTTTCTTCCCTCTTAAACCCATGTTGTTCTCCCACCTCCTGTTCTTTTTAAAATCCATGGTCTCTTTTTCTTGAGTTGTTTAATATCCCCTATGTGTATGTATGTGTGTGTGTATGTACAATATGTGTGTGTATATACATATATATATATATGTATAGTGCATACATACATCCTTAACTATTTAAGTATAACTTGATCATGCTGTATAATGTTATTTGCATATTTATGATTTTAGAGTTGACTATTTGGTATTGGACAACCATTGGTGTGCTCCTTTCTGGGGAAGACTATTTCTCCTGATCTCAACATTCCTTAGTTGCCTAAAGTTCTCTATCTAGGGCTGAGGCCTCGTGAGCTTTACCCTTTCCAGATTATTATGTTTTCTGGTATCAATCTTGCTTCAGTCATATTTAGGAAGCTATATTCTTTATATTCCACAGGTGTAGCTTCTTTGATACTAGAACTCTAATTGACTAAAGATTTATTTTTATTTTTAAACTACATACATATATATGTGTGTATGGTGTGGGCCCATGCACCTGTGAGTTTACATAGCCACAGAGTCAAGAAGAGGGTGACAGAACCTTGGGAGCTGGAGCTATAGGCCACCGTGAGATGCCCCACGTGGGTACTGTGAACCAATTCAGGTCCTCTACAAAGCATTGTAAGCTCTTAACCGACTTATCTCTTCAGCTTAAGAAATATTCTAGGTCTAATAGATAGATATAATTCTATAGATACATGAGGTAAAATAGTTAAGTAAGGTCTGCAAAAGCCTCAGAGACCTAGAGAATATGGCATTTAAAGATGTTTTTATTAATCTAAAGATTCTTGACAACAAGACAAGTTAACTCCTGGGAACACCCAGCCTGCTTCAAAGAAGATGATAAGCATCAAAGAACCTCCTTATAGAGGTGGCTTCAGATGTGGCAAACCAGCCACTGGGCAAAATGTCTTCATTTCGGCCACTGACAGAAATCTGCCTAAAAATGGGCAAGTTTAGACGCAGACAGAGTCGACAGCCAAACTCTGCCAAGACAGAGTAAGCAAGTCCTCAATAGTTCCTGCCTTGCAAATATGTCTGGCAGATATATTGGGCCAGAAGGCTGAAGATGACACTCCAATGCTTTAGAGATTGTTGGGTGACTGTTCAGACAGTAAACTGTCTCAGTCATTTTTTCATTTTAGAAGCTGCTAACCTGCACTCCGGGTTTACTCAAGTTTTTAAGTTTTATCCCTTCTTAAGTCTCTGATGGGTTTGAAGACCATATAATTTAGTCTCTCAATTAAGCTTAGTAGGTTAGAGGTTAAGATGGTTTTAGATCAAGATAGATGTTTTAAGTTAATAGAGATGAGATATGATAGATATTAATCTCCATTCAGAATTTTAGACCCAACAAGATGGGAAAGATGTTTACTTCAAGTTTGCTAAATACAAATAGCTAAATCACTATAAGTGTAACATTTATATAATTCCTGATTGTCTCGTAGTTCTTCCTGCTGTATGTAGTTTATTTTACCCATGTGTAATAATATGAATGTATATGTTAAAAAAGAAACATAATAAAAATTTTTAAAAAAGAAATACATTTTTTATTGGCAAGACAATCATCTTACTTCAGAGAGAACCTAATTTCAAAGAAAGTACGTGATCATAAAATTGACAGAAGATCATTCAGTGTCACCAACTGGCTTCTGGAATGAATATGTGAATATGTAGACCATGTGTGCTAATGATTAGGAGCCACTATAGAAGATGAACACTTAGTTGAACCTGAACATGGAGAACCAATAACAGTGAATTGCACTGTGCTATATAGTTACTTTCTGTTGCTGTGACAAATACCATAACCAAAATTGACTGATATAATAAATAGTTTATTTTTTGCTTATAGTAGGAAGCTACGTATCAAGCAGCTCAAACAAAGGATTGAAAGATTACACTTTTATCCAAATGCAGGAAGCAGAGAAGGTGAAATGGGAGTGGAGTGAGGTTATGGACTCCGCATCTCCCAGTGAGTTACAGCATCTTGCAAGACTCTAAGTCCCAGGATCCCCAACCTCCCCAGACAATGGCACCAACTGTGGACCAAGTGTTCAAATAAGGGAACAGACTCTGGGGAACAGACTTTCATACCGCACATGCTCTCAGGTAAGCAAGCTGACATTCCACTCACTACACTTTAAGTTATTTCTTCTTCACTTGTTGAATTAGGCGAAGGTCAACAGTGTTACCAGCAGGAGTCAGGATGCCTGAGGGACAGACTTCAGACAGGCATGAAGGATGGCTTTCACTAGGTAATAGAACTTGTACGGCTAGCTTTTATTTATTTATTTATTTATTTATTTATTTATTTATTTATTTATTTATTATCATCTGTTATAATATACAAGAACGTTGCTGGGTCTTTCTCAGTGTTACTAGGGTGGCTTTCATTAGTTGAGGGACAAGGAATGCAGCCAGATTCTGCAACATTTTTGGATGGCAAGATATGAGAGGTCCCATCAACACAGGCAGGAAGGACATGCTCTGGAGCACTGATGGGGGCCCTGCAGATAGTGTTCCTTATTGGAGACGACAGCACGCACTGAACAACACATTTCTGTCACTTAATGAGATACAGGATAACATGAACTAAGGGAAGAAAGATTTATTTTGATTCATGATTTCAAGACGTTCGGTCCACGGTCATCTGGTTCTCGAGGGTCTGAGGCAAAGCTATATAACATTGCTGTGGGAAGCACGAACTGAAGCAATGCTTCTGACTTCAGGGTACCTGGTAGGTGAAGTAAAAGATGAGGGAACAAGATGCACTCCTCTTTGCCAAGGACAATACGTGCAGTAAACTTCGAACCCCCACCCAGATCTAGCCAATGGACAGGATGTTCTTCACAGTTGAGTGGAGAGTGGGGACTGACTTTCACACGAACTCTGGTGCCCCATATTTGCCATGCCCCCTGGATGGGGAGGCCTGGTGGCACTCAGAGGAAGGATAGAAAAGCTACCAAGAAGAGACTTGATACCCTATGAGCATATACAGGGGGAGGAGGTCCCCCTCAATCACAATCATAGGGGAGGGGAATAAGGGGAAAATGGGAAGGAAAGAGGAATGGGAGGATACAAGAGATGGGATAACAATTGAGATGTAATATGAATAAATTAATAAAATATATTAAAAAAGATGTACTCAGTGATGGGGGCTAGGTAACACACTGATCTATGGATATAACAATATTCCATTAGGAATTATTTTATTGCTACATTCCTTTAGCAGAAAAACAGTAATATCCTTTCCCTCAAGAACATGACTTGTCTAGTCTCAGATTCTTGTCCACTCTAGCAGTGTCGTATATGGGTTCTATCTCATGGAGTAGGCCTTAAATCCAATCAAAAGTGGTTGGTCATTCCACAGCAGTTTTGCCACTATTGCACCAGTATATTTTGCAGGTAGGTCAGTAATGCAGGCTACTTGCAGGGTTCATAGCCGGGTGATGTTGATGATTACTGTTCTCCTCTGGTAGCATGCAAAGTACCTTCCAGTACAATGATCACCAGTCAGTAGGGGTGAAGTTTCTTGTTAGGCATTAGTGTTACTTCTCCACATTCAATAACATGACTAAGATGTGTCTTTATATTCCTCAGTCATCCTCAGAGAAGCTCCCTGCAGTAGATGGTAATTAACACAGAGACCTACAACTAGACAGCGTGAGGAGAGCATGAGGCTTTAGAGCATTGGGCTCTAAATGGGATGTCATTCCCAAATTCCTCCCCACAAGGGTTAGGAATCTATGCAAAAGAGAAAATGGAAGGGTTATAAGAGGCAGAGGTGGTGGTTAACTAAAAAACAAACAAACAAACAAAACCCCCAAACCAAAAAGCCATTCTTTAAGACATAACAGGGCTGATACACATCTGAACTCACAGAGACTGTGACAGCATGTACAAGACCTACATACTTTCAAATGGACATATCCCAAGATGGAGAGGGTGAAGTAGACATGAAGTCCCTTATCAAACCCATGTGATCAGCAACTGGTACCTGCTGGAATGGGAAAATTAGTGTCCTCCAATGAATAGAACGTCACTTTGTTTATTCACTATACTCCAGGAAGGCTTGAAGCCTAGGAATAAATGGACAACAGAAATTGGACTTCATGGTTGTGCTTGTGTTCATGCGTGTGTATGTGCACTTTTTGTTTTGTTATTCTTTTTGTCATATTGTTTTGTTTGTTTGTTTGTTTTGACCATTTTCCTTTTATGTATTGCTTTTGAGAGGGGAGGAGAATAAAGTTGAGTGGGCAGAAAGGATCTCAGAAGTTTGTGGAAGATGTTATTATCAAATTATGTTGCTTTTCAAAGTATTTTAAAATAAAAATGTACACGTCAAAGATATACTCTTGAAAGATGTGCCCCAAATGACCTACTTCTCCCTACACCCCCCTCTCTTCCCCATTCCCCACAATGTGCCAAAAATGCCATAAAGGACAAATCAACCAGTGGATTCATCAATATATTTGGCAAAAGTCTTCGTGGTCCAGTTAGTTCCCAAATCTCATCAATGGGCAACCAAACCATGAACACAGGAGCTTTTGAATTTCAGATTCAAGCTTTAACAGAATGCCAGCAAGGGTCAGTGGTGCCACCTGCTCTGTGGGCAGACTACAAAATGAGACTTCCTCAGGCTCTACTTCTACCAGTGGTTTCCCCAGAAAAGAATGCTGCCTCCAGGGAGGGGTGTGGAGTCTGCCCATCAGCATCTGGAAAAACAATTGGTGGGGAAGCTCTGCTTATCCAGAGCCTGTGGATAACTGAGAACTTACCAAACACCATACAACTCACAGTGTTCCTGCATGAGAAAGAATGCTTGGGCCCAGAATGCCATCTGTGCTGATGTCCAGAAAAACTAGGCTAAATGAAAACCAAGTATCCTATACTGGTTTAATTTGATGGCATTAATTGTTGCTTTTGTGACTAATGCTCAGTTACTAAAACTATTATGGCCAGGTACAAAACCCATTGTTAGACACTGTCTATTCTTTCTTCCTCTCTAGGAAATTGATTTTCACAGACATGTATAGAACAAATCAATAGTGCCTGAATAATCCCAGGTAAGTGGGCTAGAGAATTAGGCAATAGGTAATGAGGACACTGAGTGATTAGAGGAATTTAATCACTCTACAGTTTTGCTTGTTCTAGGGCCTTCAACCTACATCTTCTGCCCCAAATGAGAGCTTCAAAGTTTCTGATTCTTTCAACACCCAGCTCCCTGCCCTGTGCCCACCATGGTTTGAATTACTTGATATTAATGAAGGCTGAATTACATACACCCTGCTAAGCACACCCTGGTGAGCCCAAGAGAGGGTTGGCTGCAGCATAACCTTCTATTGCCTTGATGAGGAGGAACAAATGGCAAACATAACTCTCTCCCCTTCTCCTTTCCATATGATTTTTGATCTTCAATTTCTACATACATAACAACCTTATTGTATATGTGTCTTTTTATTGTTAGCCAGCTCAAATCTCTTTGTGAAGGTAGGCAGAGTATAAATTACAAATAAATAAAAGCCACACTGAAGAACCCCTTTCTGCATGCATCATGTGCTATTTATAGCAGGTTTCAGAGAGGCCTCATCAATGAACTGCCACCAGTCAGCGTTGTTAAAATGATTTCTTACAACTAAGGAGCATTATCATGCTTTCCAAGCAGGCAAAGCAATGAGTTATTATAACTACTGCTCAACTTCTTATTAACAGCAGAACCTCCTCAGAGCTAGGGCTAGTTTCCTGCAGAAGAAAGAGACCTTGGCCAAATGACAGGAAAAGACTGCGACAAATATGAAACGGGTTAAGGAGAAAATGTGCACCGCTTCTAACATCATCAGATTCCATCTTCCACAGGTAGGACGGTGACAGCAACAGAGGTATCACTCTACCACTGAACCCCCAAAATCATGAAGTACAAGTCAGAGAAGAAAGAATTCATGATAGTTTTCCCCAAACAGAATGCAAACGATGGAGCCGAAGAACACACAGAGAAAAACATCAGTGAAATCTCCTAAGAAGTTAGTATGCAATTTGTTTAACTTTGTAGAAAAAAAAAAAACCACGAGAGAGGAAAGCAGCCACACAAATTGGTGCCTTACTTACCTTGTAATTGCCCAAAAAGCACTTGGAAATCAATAGGTGCCACAGCATCATCCGTTTTTCCTTGTGCATCAGTAATCTTAACCTTTCAAAACTAAATAACTTGCCTCTCTGTTCCCTGGAACTCCAGATAATTCTGCTAAATGTTCTTAATTCTATCAAATGGACGCACTTAGGTCACCAGAGGCCTGGTAAATGAATTCACAAAGCTCTAGCTGGAGCTATCTAGAGAGACAGCCAGAGGCATCGTACATAGCCTGCAAATCCCCCGCACTACTACTCCCATTAAAAGATGTGTTTACTTCAGGGTTTCCATTAGGTGACCTTTGTTTGCTTCACCTCTTCATGTTATTGCCTTTCATAGTTTACAGTTCACCTCAGAACTGAAAATGTGCAAGCTTCCTAGTTTTCTGGGAAAACGACTGCCACATTCAGTTGTCTCGATGGAACAGGAACTTTGTGGATTCCAGAAAATGTTTAGGCGTGCACTGCGAATAGAATGGCTAGATTTTCATCTAATTTAGGAGTTGACAACATGCTTTTCAATTTAACATTCATGTAGGGACAGCTATTATCTCAACTGAAATTTCAAAATCCTAAGATCATGAGTCAATAATATGCCAGCTACAAATCAAGTGCTAGGTCTGTAGGGGTGCTGTTGATTTGACTAGTTTGTGTACTTTTCCACAAACCTGCACGAATGGCTTGTCAGGGCTAAGCTTCTGTCGTTCACATACAGATGAGTAAAAGTAAAAATTAATTAAAAGTATCTCACACAGCAGGGCGTAGACTCTACAGTCATTCCTGACTATTGAGGGGAAGCAGAGAAGAAAGTAGTCTCAAGCAAACCAGGTGAGAGAAAAGTATAGTTGAACCTCTCTACTGGTAGGCCTAGAATACATAGAGTCAACCAATTATGAATTGAAAATATGTAAGACAAAACTTGACCCTTACCAAACATGTAGAGACATCCTCCTTGTCATCCTGCGAACACTGGCTTAGCTAGTCATGTAGCCATTGTATTCTATGGGAGTTATTCAAACTCTAGAGAGCTTTAAAGTATACAGGACTGTGTGACTATATTATTTGCAAATACTGTACTATTTTAGACAAAGAAGTTGGGTCTCCATGGGGGATTAGAGAGTTCTAGAACAAATCCTTCACAAAAATAGAGGGGAACTATTTGGGAAGTTGGAAGCATGAGTTATCTCAACTCTTTTTGTATAAGGCAGGAGCTAAGTAACGTGTCTAGAGCTCAAAGCAGGGGATAAGTCATGGGCAGGCTGTTGGTAGAAATGTTGGGTGACAAGGGTAGTTTGGATGAAGAAAGAGGGCCTGTGACAGGGTGTATGAGATTGAGCTGCATAAGCTCCTATTCTTTAAATTCTGCTCCCCACTTGGTGGACTGCTTAAGGAGGATTAGAAGGTATGGCCATGTTGAGGAGCTGTGGCACTGTGGGTAGGCTTTGAGGTTTCAAAAGCCCATGCCAGGTCCAGTTTCTCTCTTTCACTCTGCCTTCACCTCGTGGGTAAGATATAAGTTCTCAGCTACTGCTCCAGTGCCACAGCTGCCTGTCAGCCAACGAGCTTCCCACCATGGGTAACATGGATTAGCTCTCTGAAACTGCCCCCGCAGTTGATGGCTTCCTTCTGTAAGCTGCCTTAGTCACGGTGTCTCTTCACAGCAATAGAACAGTAACTAAAACATGCCCCTAATGATCCACTTTCAACAGTACAGAACAAGATGGTTTCAGATGCTAACTCATACATACCCCCCAGGTACCAGCCAAGTCTCCCATCCTTGCCTTAGCTCCATTGGCCTGAAAAGTCAAAGCCAAAACCAAAACCAAACAAAAGTAAAAACAACAAGAAGACCACACTGAAATAATAAGCACAGTACTCTTGTGGGCCTGGATAAGCAGAGCAAGGGGAAAGACTGACCTTGGCTTGACCATGGGCACTTTGCAGCAGTGCACAAGAAAGAGCAATGGTAGATGCCTTAAGAGATGTCATCATCCAGATAGAATCTCACCTCCCTCCTTACCTCTGATTGTTTCTATAACAGCAAGGGATGGAGACCTGTTGGCTGAATGCTCTTCGATTCTTTTAGGAAAGAGGTCACCTGAACTGGAGGACAATCAGATGGATTTGAGGTCAAATAACACTGGAGCTTCAGGAATCCTAGGCTCCCTTCTTTAGCCTTCATAACAATGGTAGTCATGGTTGGTCACAAAGAAGAGATTTTTATGTCATTCCATGTAATGGGCAAAATAAAAGCAGCTATTTCAGCTGCAGGTTAGAGAAAGAATCAATGCCTTGTTAAGAAGATTCATTTTCTAAATAGTGCAGGATTTTGCACTTCAGCCTCAACAAAGAAATGTGAGTGGAAAAGAGGCCTGAGCTCACACCGTGTAGAGAGAATGGAAACTTTGCTGCCCATATTGAACCCAAGTCCAGTGGCAGCAGGTTACAAATCTGACACTGGTTTCATGACACATGCAGATGTAACAGTTAGGTTATGGCTGCTTCCTGGCCTTAAGTGTAAGGGGGCTCTGACTGTTCTGTGGGAATGCAGTCCATCTTTGTGCTGGGGATGGAAAACATGGCAAAGCTTTTACCAGAAGCCTGAAGGATAGTGTGAAATACAGGACACACTCAGAGTGCAAATGTCTACATGGATCCTAGCTAGAAATTCATCTTCTCATTTGGGTCTTGGATAAATGATGTACAGGTTTTTCTGGCTAACATAAGATCATATTAAATAATAAAAGAAGGAGGCCAAAGTAACATTACAACTGGATTTCAGAAAGGGCAGTAATGGTGGAATGCAGAAGCAGGGTATGGGATACAGATTAGCTCTATAATATTTGCCAGTAATTAATTAATTAATTCTTTCTTTCTTCCTTCCCTTTTTCCTTCTTTTCTTCCTTTCATTTCCTCTTTCTCTTTTTCAATTAAGTTTTATTTTTTTGGGTTTTCAAGACAGGATTTCTCTGTGTAGCCTTGCCTGCCTGGACTTGCTTTGCAGACCAGGTTGGCCTCAAACTCAGTGATCTGCCTGCCTCTGACTCCCTGCATGCTAGGATTAAAATCATTCAGCACCATGCCTGACTTAATTTTTCTTTCTTTCTTTCTTTCTTTCTTTCTTTCTTTCTTTCTTTCTTTCTTTTTTTTCCTTTTTGCTTGATTTTTTTTGTTTTGGTTTGTTTGTAGCCCTGCATGTCCTGCAACTTGTTCTGTAGACCATGCTGGCCTCAAACTCAGAGATCTGCCTGGAAACCGATGGAATCAAAGGCATGTGCTACCATATTCGGACCAGACTGATAGTTCTTACATGTAGCTACACACCAGGTCCACATATTATCAGAGTACTTGTTTTCAAATTACAGGGAAGGAATGTTCTGCCAGGAGGCAAATATGCATATTTTCTAAAATGTCTAAACAGAAATGCTCCTTGTTTACCTGCTCAGTTCACGCTATCTGCAACAGAAGTGAACACCTTAGGCCTTTTTCTTCTTCAATAAGCTCAGATTTTCTTGATATATATATATAAATACATACAAATATCCTGTGACAAGAAAAATAAGACTTGAAGACTTGACATCTAACAGTGAATAACTAAATCAACACCTTTATAATAATAGTATTTTAGGAACACTTTCCACAGTGCACGGTGAAGCTAAAAGAACCTTTGACTAGGAGTCAGAGTAGCTATGCGTCTTTGGGAAATTTTAAAGACCTCTTTTAGTCTCATATAACCTTCAAAAGTGGTATATCTAGGCAAAGTTATTTTTAAAGGTTTATTTTTATTTATGTGTAGTCACATGTTCATGTGTGCATATGGATGTGTATGGGAATGCAGGCCAAGTGTGTTTTATTGGGTTTCTTTGGAGCTGAACAGTTACATGTCATGTATTGTGAGTAGCTATAAGTAAACTTGGGTTCTCTGCAAGAATAGTACATACATTGAACCAGTGAGCCATCTCTCTAGCCCTAGGCCAAATGATTTCTAAGACTCCTGGATCCACAGCTGTGTTGTCATGATGTAGAAGAGAGAAACCCAGTATCTAGAGCCTGTTTTTGTCCCCAGGTGGTGATGATCCATACCCAGAAGCACCAACATACATTAGCTTGAACCCTTAAAAAGCCCTCAGTTATGACCAAGAAGTCTAATTTACAGTGAGAATGCGCTGCGGAATCTTGAGACAGATTTTTTTTTCCTTCTCATGATGATTCTCATTCTCAATGGATATCTTTGCATTACAGTTTGAATGTGAAGTCTCTCCCATCAACTGAAGTGTTGACTGCTTGGTTCCCTGCTACAGTGCTATCTGAAGAAGGTTCTGGAAACTTCAGGAGGTACAGCCTAGCTGGAGGAAAAGGGGGAGTTTTGGGACCTGTCCCCTCATTCTGCCTCCAGGCAGCTGTGAAATGAATGAGAAATTGTTCTGCCTCAGCATGTTCTTCTGCCATGATACCCTTGCTCCACAGGAGACCTGGGGATACTGGAGCCAGCCAGCATGGACCTCAGCTTCTGAACCTAGAGACCCCAAACAAACCCTGTGTACCTCCGTTTTGTCCTAAGTGTACCTCTGAAATGAAAGTCTAACTAATGTAGCACTTTAACTAGTCAGACTCATTAGATAGGTGACGATCTGGTCCCCTCTGGGAATCACTAGGTATGAGGGGAGAACTGATGAGATGGTACAGTTCTAAGCTTGTTGAGGAACAATAGAATGCCACCCCAAGAGAAGAGTCACTGTCCTACATGTTTTCCTTTGTCCCTGCCAGGTGCGTACTAAAGCAGGAGAGCACGCCTGCTGTGAAGCAAGACTCAGCTTGACCTCTCCCTCTCCTCCAGACACAGTTCATGTAGACAACTCAGTCCATGGCAGAGAGCAATCACACAGGCGATCATTTTTCTAGGATCAAACTATTCAGAATTCAAGTGAAGATCTAAGAAATTATGTGGGGGGGAAAAAGCCAACAACAAAAACCGAACCAACAACAAAAACCCAAAACCAAACAAAAACAAAAAAAAACTAAGTTGAATTTCAATATCAATGAGTCATTTTCTTGAAGCAGAACCTAGGCCAGGTAGTCTAACGAGCTTTTTCATTACTATGATAAACCTCTCTGACCAAAGGCAACCTGAGGAGGTTAGCGTTTATTTCTTTGTATAGGTAACTATTTATCATGAAGGGCACCCAATGTAGGAACTCTTGGAGTTTGAAGTAGAAACCCCAGAGGTAATGTGCTTACTGGCTTGGTCCAAAACTCACCCTCAGGCCCCTTTCTTCTACAGCCCATGCCTCCTAGCCTGAGGATAGCACCTCCACCACCCACAGTTCTCCTCTATCAATCAGCAATCCGGGAGACATCCCTCCAGGCCACCTGGGGGGTAATTCTTCAATTGTGTTTTCCTCCTCCCAAGTGTGTCAATTTGACAACAAAACTGACTGACCACCACCCCAGGCAATTCCACCACGACAGCATTGCCTATGAAGCTAAATAAGGCTTAGCGAGAGAGTCTCGGAACTTAGCTGCTGTCAGGAAATCTCAGGAACTTAACTGATTGGCTCTGTCCATTTTAGATCAGAAAATGACTCAAAGAGAGCCTTTTTTTGCATATGTGAGTATCTATGAAATATTTTAAGGTAAAATAAAAATAAGTTTCTTGATAAAAGATGATATAATAACCATGGGAGATGAAAAAACACAAGTGCCTTCAAAAGGGTTACGCAGCAGGAATCTTGAATTACTCCACCATGGAGCTAGTTCCCCACAGTTTCTCTGATTGCAAGCTTCCCTTTATCCCCCTCTACCTTCTTTTAGAACCTATAAAACTTATCTCGGATTATCTTATCTCTAAGGACTATATATGCAATTAATATCAGACAACATTAATATCAGAGTATATTTTAAGAGACAATTACGTGCTGACTTGCTGGTTCAGGTTTAAAGGCAAAGAACAGAACAGTCCTGGAGGAAGGAGTAGAAAATATATCTTATTTTTCAGATTTTAAAGTGCAAATGATTTTCCTTGTTAACCTAATTTAAATCCGGATTTCTTTTCTCAGTGAATGACACTTTCAAGCACACAAATAGCTTTTGAAAGTGCCATATAAGTATTGTTTCTATGCACGATGACATCTTCAAGCCTATGAAACAACATCCAGTGGACAATGAAGGTAAGTACGGAAGTAAGAGTTTTAGTCTCCTTTAAATAATGCACCAGTGGCACTTTACACGAGAGGATGGCATTTGGAGGCTTCTGTTCTGATGAATATTTGAAAACCTTGGGTCATTTTCCATAGAAACAAAAGGCTGAATTTTGCTAAGATGTCTGCACTCTCAGACAGAGAAGACCCATATAGTATAAATTATTTACCATGGCAAAAGACCACATGACTACTATGAAACGAATTGTGACAAATTAATACAGTAAAGATGCCTTGAATGTGCTCAGACTCTGCAGGCTCTGTTCCCTGTCCCCGCAAGGTGCTGAATCAAACAAATTAGAGCAGAAGTCACCGGATTAATTAAATCAGGTGATTATGTCTGGACGTTGCTGTCCAAAATGTGTGAGTCTGCTCTGAAGGTCACGGGTTGTCCTGAAAGGTGGAGATGCACCACAGGGGAATGCCAGGAGTTTTGGCTCCTTCAAAGTTTTAAATAGCCAGGTAGCAGTTTTGTTTGCATCTGTGCTTAATGTAGCAAGATTAACGAGTCTCCCTTTTAACTACTTCTTAGTAGATGGGGGTGAACAGTATCAGTCTCTATGGATGCTGGGCTAGTGCATCCTAGGTTATGGATACCGAATGTTTGCCAAAGCATAGTCGGAGCATCACTTCCTCTTCTAGGTAGTAACTTCTTCCCATACTAACGGCAGCACACCAGCATTACAGAGCTTTACCACACAGACACACTGCTCTCAACTATGGACAAGCCAAGTCTTAGAGGAAGCTGAAGCGAGCACAAACCAGCAGGCAGTTTCACAGATAGACTTGGGTTGCACATGTATATGGAGGGTTGCTGGATACTGTTACCCAGAAAATGTTTGAACTCGTACAAAGAAATAATGAAAGAGCTCTTTTGCTGAAGCTCTGAGGAGGCCCAGATAATACATATTCCCAGCCTGTGCTCCGGGGAAAGTAATAGCAACACAGCAAGTGGAAATTGTACCTTGCGAGCTCTGCTTTAATCATTTTCAAGCACTCCTATCTTGCAGACAGCTTTGAACCTAAATGAGCTGAAGGCTACATGTGCCCAGCTATAAACGCAACACCTTACAGAATCTAATTAATCATTTTCATTCTTTTTTTTTTTTTTGCCTGGGAGCATGGTTTCCATGGTTTACCAGGCCGGATAATCACATAACGCACATAGCTAATCAGAGAGTTAAGTCTAAAGGGAGGTTATATTTTAGTCTTTTGGTTATAATTACAATTTGAAACTAAGACCTAAACAAAACATAAACAGCTAATATTTCTGAGTTCCTAAGATACTATGAACATTATGCTAGAATTTTAAGATACTTTGAAAACAATATAGAATGTATGCATTGAAACTTCCTTACTCACTGAGATTCTGTCTTTGAATAAAAAACAAAAACAAAACCAAAAAACCTGAACAGCCTCAGGGAGGGGAAAAAAAAAAAAAGAAAAACCACGTGGGACTTTGCAGACACAATGAAACAGGAGGTCAGCTGCCCCTTTACTGCATACACTTCTCATTAGCATTAACGAGAATGCTACACATACATCAAGAGGGAAAAAGACCCTACAGGTTCTAAACCACAGTTGAAAGACAGCCCTGCTATCTGCCAAGGAGCAATTTAATTAAACTCTTATTTATTGCTAGTCCCTCCAGTTTCATAGGTTTCCTAGTGCAGCTGCCGCCACTGTTTGCTTATTACAAAAGCAGCCTTGCTTACTTTCAGTGGGTTTTCAGATCAATAATCACTAAGACATATATTGCATACTCTGACTTGAGCACTGAAGTCAGTGTGTCCTAAATGAAAAATGAAACGCACTTATTGTATTTGTAACTAATGTTCCTTAAAAGTAAAGCAAATATTGATATTCTAGGCACACATAAAAACCAAGATCTATAACTAAGTGTGTAAAATGCACACTGCACGCATTTAATAATCATATTCCATTTTCAATAACGGGAAACAAGGTACAATGACTACAATAATTCACCAGCTCCTTCTTTTTCTCAGCAAGCAGCACATTGTTTTATTAGAGCATAGCAATCCTGCCACATTACATTTTACAGTATGTGTACAAGAGCTGTAAATACACTGCCCATCTAAAACACGAAACAGCAACTCCAGCTTCAGCAATAGTTGCAAGTTGGCATTTTATGTGAATTTCACATTTTTGTTGATGTCACTACTGCCCAGAAGAGAAATTATTTTACATTTCCATTAAAAGCTACAGTAGTAAATAAACCACAGAGTTTATGTAGATATCCTCCAAAACATTGAGGGGAGCCCATTAAAGTGCCAAACTCCGTGTTAAGCATTTGATAAAAGAGCACCTATAAGGCACATTTCTAGGATTTTTTTTCAAGTGATAGAGTTTTTAAGATAGTTTATAATACTGTACCAACCTCTGCAGAACAGTCAAAAAGAAAGTGAAGTTTATGTTTGTCAGTAAAGCAACCACACAGCCCATCACAACAGGAAACTCTGCCAGGGCTGAAATGAAATGTTGAGATTGGCAAGCAGATAAAAGGCTGGAGACTGGAGTTCACGCAGTCTACTGGGGAAGCAAACAGACCAGTGTGTGTGTGTGTGTGTGTGTGTGTGTGTGTCAGAATAGACATGGAGTAGATTACAATAATTAAGGGGTGATAAATAATAATTAACATCCCCATAATTGAAAAAGGCTCTCTTTTAAGGACTGAATTAACACGGTGGTTTATAGGCAGCGACATCTATGTGATGTGACTCACGATGGCTGGCTTGCTGTAGAGAGGAGAAAACCATAGCAATTTGTTAATTTACAGAGACACTGTGTGTGACTTGGTGATGTTCACTTAGATTATCCTTGGAAAATGTGGTCGTAGTGAGGTAAAGAGAAAGAGAGGCAAGTGTTTGTATCCCACGAGAACGCATGCTATTTGTGCGTCTGTGCAAACCTCCTTTCAGGAAGATAACAGAACAAGCTGAAGACAACGTATCATTATCACCTTCATGTCTGTAAGTGAGGAGATGAGCTCAGACAGAAGAGAAGGATTTGCCCAAGTTCACAGTCAATGGCCCCCAAGAGCAGAGTTTGGATTCCTGTCTGTTGGTTCCAAACTTCAAGCCTTTTGGGGATGAATGTGCAAGAGAAAATGCAAATCTTCAACACCGATCAGAGGTGATTAAGTGATGACTGGCTTCCATCTTAAAGGCCGGCCATCTTTACTCACAGCCTTGCTGTCACACAGAGGGCGAGCACTTGAATGGGCTCCCTACTGTATTCTCTGGCTATCTCCACAACCTCAGAGGAGGCATTCACTACTGTAGCTTTGAATAGAAACATGAGGTGACTTCTCTGCCCACCCACCATGCTGATATCACTTCAAACAGACAAACAAAGCAAGATGAAAGATATTCCTGATTGTCAGAAATATGCATAGGAATTGATTGAAGAGACATCTGCCCTCATGACAGATACCAGAAATCACTCTTTGCTCATCCACTAGCATCTCCTGCATGAGGTTGATGGACCTTTAAACTCGCTGTTTCTATCATAATATACTTGATCTACAATGACCTTTGAAGCTTTGTAGAGAAATAGAAACAATGAAACAACATAATGAATTCATTATAAATGTAAATTTATTTAAAATTTGTCATTATGAGACTGTGTGGTTCTATTCTAAATGAGTAATGGCTGTCAAACAAAGCAGTTTTATATCATAATGTCCTTTCCTGGGAAAGAAAGGAGCTGTTGGTAATATTTGGTTAGTCCCTTGTCTTAGGGAGGAGAAGGAGTCTTGCTGGATTGTGAAATCCAGAGAAGTCTGGGGGCCATTTACCACATAGAAGGCAAAAAGAAGATAAGCACTGGCATAACTTACAAATGTGTAGCTGGGTGAGTAAATGGAGAAGGAAAAGAAGAGGATGCTGAAGAAAGAAGAGGGGGAAAAAACAATTTTAGCAAAAACTCCGCCGTAAGGGAATAATGAAGTCATCACAAAAAATAATAAAAATAAAATAAAATGTACGCCTCGGGTGTTCAGAACACATTCTCTGTTTCTGCGCCCAAAGTAATAGAGATTTTACTCAGGCAAAGAAAGTAATAAGGGACAAACAAACATAAAAATGAGTCAGAGCCGACAGAGCGATGTACTGACCGAGTGCGTCTCGGCTTGGCTTATGATTGGGCTTATGGCCGCCATGGGAACACAGCAATGGCTATGGAGTCAGACAGCAAGAAGAAATTACCATCTGAGAAGCATGGCAAAGTGATAATTTATCCTTTTTGCTGACTTTATCGCTTTGGACCTGCGATCCATTAGTCATATTGATTCTAGATCGTCCACCTTGACTGGTACGGTGCGCTTCCAATGACAAAATCAAGTTGTTCGAATTCTTCACTGTTTTACTTTGAAAGTAAATGGATTTGTCACTGAGAAAACATGCCCCCCAGCAGTTGCTCTATCCCCAAAGCTGAGAGAGATCATAACTGCTGGAGAAGAGTGCATTTGCCTGCCTGGAATGTATTAAACTACACCAGGTTAATGAAAGCAGATATGAAGGTGGACACAAATCATCTGTGGAAGAAGGAATAATGAATTCGGAGGGGAACACGTGGAGCCTCAACATGGTTCCAGGTAAGAACAGCACCAGGGCAGAGCTGTTTCCCCGCGCTCTGTGACAGAGCTCTCGCTTGCCTTGCATGAACCAGGCTTCCCATTTGATCCCTAAGCACGGCCTCTTCTCTCAAATCTCTAATGGATTTATTACCAACTACTACTAACCATAGATATCTGATGCGCCATGGACCAAAGAAAATGTTATAAGGTTCGAAGTTTAATGCCTATATTCTCCTTGGCTGGTGCCTTAGTTTGAGGAGGACCCCAGGACCCAGATCTGCCTGTCATAAAGTTCTTCTTGTAGGTTTCTAGGACCCTGTGGGTCCTACTATTTCCCTATTCTTCCATGCTACTCTTGCCTAAAGACTCAATAGGACATCCTCTCCTCTGACCCACTTTCTTGGTAAGTAAAGTTTTTCATGCTACGTATCCCTTGGACTAGTGTTTTGATATAAGTGAGTATATACCGTTTGTCTCTTTTTGCTTCTGGGTGAACTCACTCATTATGATAATTTCTAGATCAATCTATTTGTCCACAAATTTCGAACCCCTACCAAGACCTAGCCGATGAACATGATATTCTCCACCGTTGAGTGGAGAGTGAGATCTGACTCTCACACGAACTCTGGTGCCCCTTTTCTGACCACGTCCCCTGGATGGGGAGGCCTGGCGGCCCTCAGAGGAAGGATAGCAAGTTACCAAGAAGAGACTCGATATTCTAAGAGCATATATAGGGGGAGGAGGTCTCCCACAATCACAGACATAGAGGAGGGGAGAAGGGGGGAAATCGGAGGGAGGGAAGAATGGGGGGAAACAGGGGAAGGGCTAACAATCAAGATGTAATATGAATAAATTAATAAAATTAAAAAAAAAAAGAAAATGTTATAAGGACATTTCCCATTTTAGTTACATTCACAACGTCATTGTGCAGCACTAACTTAGTCTTCATATGAGGACACCAGTTCAGAGAGAACAGCATTAAGATAACAGGACTGCTAGGAGGGACTTGCACTGCACCTGGCTGGCTTCATGTTCCTTCCCGCCCCCCCCATCACCCCCATCCTCTCTCTCTCTCCCACACTCAAGCTGATAGACTTTCTCTTTGTTATTGTTACATACATACATATACACAAATACATGCATACATACACATACACACATACATATAAACATACACACGATGTGTAAACAATGAGTACAGCTATAACCTTTTTTTTGAGTTCACACTTTGCCTCTTTTAAAGAGATGAATCTTACCATGTTGCCTAGGGTGTTGGCTAGTCCTATAGCAACTTGACACACAAACTAGAGTTATTTGACAGGACAGGACCTCAACTGAGACAGTGCCTCCAACAGGAGCCTGCTGTAAGGTATTTTCTTAATTAGTGATTGATCAAGGATGGCCCACTGTGGATGGGGCCATTCTTGGGCTAATGGTCCTGGGTTCTATAAGAAAGCAGGCTGAGCAAGCCAGGGGAAGCAAGCCAGTGGGCGGCACCCCTCCATGCCCTTTGTATCAGTTAATGCACTGTTTGAATTCTTGTTCTGGCTTCCTTCAGTGATAAATAACAATCTAGAAGTGTAAGCCAAACAAACACTTTCTCCTGCAACTTGCTTTTTGGTCCTGATGTGTTTCGTCGCCGCAGCAACAGAAATCCTAATTAGAACACCTAGGTTGGTCTCAAATCTTGGGCGCAAGTAATCCTTCCACCTAGCATCCAAGGTAGCTGAGGCAGCCAGAACATGTCACCTCATCTGGCTTTTAAGAGAGGAGGCTTCGGGGCCAGGTGTGGTGGCGCAAACCTTCAATCCCAGCACTCGGGAGGCAGAGGCAGGTGGATCACTGTGAATTTGAGGCCAGCCTGGTCTACAGAGTGAGTCCAGAACATCCAGGGCTACACAGAGAATCCCTGTCTCAAAAAACCAAGAGAGAGAAGGCGGGCAGAGGGAAGCTTATAATAAGTAACAGCTTCTGAAGGATTTTTTTTTTTTTAAAACCAGACTGATTGAAACCCTCAAGATAAACTGGATGCTGCAAACAGCTGCCCTCTTAGGTTTAGATTTTGTTCCTTCACAGAATCCATGTTTGAATCTCTGACATGTCTCATCTGTCCAGTCCCAGTAGTCTTTTGTCTCTTAGCCTTGGCATTCCAGTTATACTTTCTCTTGGTCTTGGCGGGGTAGCCATATTTGCCACAGGTCAACTTTTGAAGGTGGTAGGTCTTAGAGCCACAGCAGCAGCACAATGTGTGCATCTTTTAAAATTTTTTTTTATGTAAATAATTTATTCAGATTACATCCTGATTGTTACCCCCTCACTTGTATCTTCCCGTTCCCTCCCTCTTTCACCCTACTCCTTTCCCCTAGGCCTATGACAGAAGGGAACCTCGTCCCCTCCATATGATCACAGCCTGTCAGATCTCATGCAAATAGCCTGCTTCCCCTTCCTATGAGTGTCACCAGGCCTCCTCACGAAAGGAAAGTGGTCAAATATGGGGCACCAGAGTCATGTCAGAGGCAGTCCCCGCTCTCCACACAACTGTGGAGAATGAGCTGTCCATTGGCTAGATCTGAATAGGTGGTCTAGGTTTATTGTACGCGTTGTCTTTGGTTGGTACAGCATATGCAGGCCCCCCTCCGCCCAGATCCAGCAGCCTTGATGGTCTTCTTCATCTTATTGCAGTGCTTTCTATAAGATGGCATTCCCTTCATCATCTTGCCTCTACTGCGGAAGCCAAAGAAACCGGAAGAGCTTCTGAAGGATTTTAAAAGGCCACCAGTTGTCCTCCGGTGCCTCTTACTTTTATACAGGAAAAATAGTAGTGTCTCCATTCACAGAACTGTAACTTTTCTGAGAATGAAGATTGGACCTGGACCCTAAGTCTCCTGAACACGCGCTGCACATCCTCTGAAATCACATCAGGTGTAGCCATTGGATTCATGGGTCCCTCTTAGATTTTTTGAGAGATATTAGTGAAGACTGGAGCATAGCTCTGGGAAAATGCTCTATTCTTCACTGCGTAACTACAGGATTTTGACATTATGCAGAAAACTGTCGGCAGTCCCTTGCTCTGCCCAGCCACCACTTGATATGATTCACATTTGCTATAAGCCTTCTGTCCCAGAACACCTTTAAGCACCAGTTCAAGGACAGAGTTGCAGTTCGTGGTTGTCCAATGTAGGTTTCTCTTGTTTGTTTTTGTCCTATGGAAGCCAGTGGGCCACCAGGGAGCAGGGACACAGCACACACGGTGACCATGCTCTGGGGAGAACTTATTCTTTCCTGACACCGTGCTCCTTACTTCCTCCTCATTCGGTTCTCATACAGATGTGACTGCAGTACGGCTTACTCCTACGCAATGCAAGGAACTCTGGTCAACAGCAAACCCCGGCACAATTATTCTCATTCGAACTTATCATTATGCATCGCCTCAGTGTGTTTTTCCTGAGTCTCTATTATGGGTCCCATACTCTGCTAAGAATTAAGGACGGGCTTTTAAGAGCTGGATATGCCACTATACCTCCTGACTTCAAGAGACCACAGCCCGGCGGGAATACATTACAGAGCACTGATTCACGTTGAGCTCTATTCAAGGTACACAGCAGTCACAGTATCAGACACCCTGTGCAGCAGATTCCCTCTCACCCCGCCTTTCCTTTGCTTTGTTTTTGGTCGTCAGGGTCTCCTGTAGCCTAGGACGACCTCAGTGATGCGGTGTAGCTGAGAGTGGCTGTGAAGCCTTGTACATCTTGCCTCCACCTCTCCACGTGCCGTCATGCCTGGGTTCATGTGATGCTGTGGGTAAAGCCCATGACTCTGTGTGTGAGAGGCAAGAACACTACAAAATGAGCTAAAGCCCTACACAGTCCCTCCAATCCCCCCTTTTTTTTCTCCTTTTATCTTTTTGTGGCTGGAGATTGAAACCAAGGCTTTATGGATCCTAAGCCAGAACTCTCCAAATGAGTTACATTCCCATAAGTATAGTATCAGAATAAAACTCTAAACTCCCTGAAAACCAATGGCTTTGCCAGAATTTCAACAATAGATGTTTGGCAGTACCTGAACAGAGTTTTGGGTAGCTACTCTTGGGTTGGCTAGGGCACTGCTGGCTTCATAACATCAAAGGGTAGCTAGAGGCCAAAGATGCTGTGGAACAGCTTGCCCTTGACCAGGGCAAGAAGTTGTCCACAAAATATATCAGTAATAAGGTCAAGGACCAACTGGCATGCGTGTGAAAGTAGCTAGAGATTATGTTTGATAGAATCTGTTGTTGCTTGCCTCAGGACTCCATAATGGCTACAATAGCTGGGAAAATAACAGAAAGCAGGAAACTGAGGAATGAAAACCAAGCAATAAGAGCATGAACTGGGTAAGTAAAGTCAGAGCTAATGCCATGCTTTTTAAAAAATATATTTTATTAATTTATTCATATTACATCTCAATGGTTATCCCATGCCTCGTATCCTCCCATGCCTCCCTCCCTCCCATTTTCCCCTTACCCTCTTCCCCTATGACTGTGACTGAGGGGGACCTCCTCCACCTGTATATGCTCATAGGGTATCAAGTCTCTTCTTGGTAGCCTGCTTTCCTTCCTCTGAGTGCCAACAGGCCTCCCCATCCAGGGTATGTGATCAAATATGAGGCACCAGAGTTCGTGTGAAAGTCATACCCCACTCTGCACTCAACTGTAGAGAATTTCCTGTCTATTGGCTAGATCTGGGTAGGGGTTCGAAGTTTCCTGCACGAATTGTCCTTGGCTGGTACCATAGTTTGCGCAAGACCCCTGGGCCCAGATCTGCCCATCATAATGTTCTTCTTGTAGGTTTCTAGGACCCTCTGGATCCTTCTGTTTCCCCCATTCTCCCTTGCTTTTCTCACCTAGAGTCCCAATAGGAAGCTATGCTTTAATGAAGGTAAATGAAAGAAATCGCAACACAGGCACTTTGAATGGAGGTAGCAAGGTTAGCCAGACCTAAAGTTATGATAGAGCCTGGCAGAAGAAACTTGCAAACACAATGCATGCAGAAAAAGGCAGATGCGCAATGCGGCTGAGCCAATCCATGGGTTAAAGACCTGAGGTGGGCAGAAACTCTCTTCATACAGTAAAGCACCCGTGTGATCTGATAGGACACGAAAGCTTCTGCCATGCTGTTATGCCAAAGGAGTGTTGAGAGGATATCGTCATTATATGGCTGAAAGGACCCTGCTGCATGGACACAATAATGACAGCACTCCACCAGCCCTGGGCACAAGCTTCAGGGGCATCACGTAACGACTCTAGGCAGCCTAAGAAGCCCAAGTCTCCCACATGGCTCTGATGGGATCAAAGGCGCTGGGAAGTGGGAGGAACCCTGTGTTCATGGAGCAGGACGTGAAGCAAGTGCAGAGATGAGACAGAACGCCTTCAAAGGCTCTATCAGAGAGTCCTGGGGGTCCACACTGAATGCAGAGTGGAAGGGCTAGTTCAGGGGCACTGAATGACAGAAGGATTCGTGACCCTCCCTCTCATCAGCTGCAATGTTTGTTCTGTGGCAGAGAACAGGAGCACACCCATTAGCAGCGCAGAGTGGATAAAGTGGAGTCTAGACAGGTTTGCTCAGAGGCAGGGGCAGCATAGCCGGGGCTGGGGCACGCTGCCCTAGGTCAGGACTACAAAGTGGCCACAGCTCTGCCTAGCCTTTCATCTGCTCCACAGGACAGGGGCAGCAGACCTCAGTAAAAGGCTTCAAGAGACAGACAGATTTACTACTTGCTGTGATTAGAAAGGGAGAGATGACTGTCGTTCGCAGCACTGGTCAGGGTCCTCCTAGAAGTGTATGTGTTTTCATTCTTATTCTGGGGCTTTTAATGTAAATTTGAATTTATCTAAAAATAATTTTTTTTGGTTGCTACGTCCAACAATGGCGTTAAGACCTCTACATCAGCTTACATCTTCATACCAGCCTGCTACTTGCTCCAAGTCCAGGTTCTGGGCCTGAGAAACGATGTGGTCTCTGAAGCAAACTAAGGGGCCAACAAGGAAGACACTCCTTTGATGCACATTGCTCAATGTCTCTTCACCACCTGAGAAGGCTGCCCAAGCTCTCAGCAGATCCTTTGTCTGTGTCCGTCTACTCCCTAACACCTACACTCTAGTAGCTCTTTAGGCCATCTCAAAATGAAATTTAGAAAAGTATTGTACTTCCTGACCAGTCATGTCATTTCACACTCATGTGATTTTGCCTCTCCTTCAATATAACCTGTAGTGGATATAAATATGTTTTTGTTTTGATTCCCAAGTGTGGGATATGTAATGGATATAAACATGATTTTGTTTTGATCCCAAGTATGGGATGGGGAACAGATTTATGAAAGAGCAGGTGATGTTTATCCACTTAGAAGTCGAACCACTTTGTGGGGCGGCTTGGTTTTTGCCAGCTTAAAAACATCCTAGAACACACTCTGAGAGGATACACACACACACACGTATATGTATAAATATATGTGTACACACAGATACATATATGTGTACACACAAACACACACATGTATACATATATGTGTATACAAATATATGTATATGTATACATATATGTGTACACACACACATACACACACACACACACACACACACACACACACACACACACACACACACACAATCCCAAAACAGGACACTGGAGCATTTTGGGTCTTAGTATTGTCTGGCTGTTAATTGCTCCACTTTGCGATGCTCCTAGAGAGACTACTCCAGAGAACGCTTTGGGGCTCTGGGCTCCAGCTGCTGTTCCAGGTACCAACAGCAACTTTGGAGGAATTGTTGGTCTGTTAAAACACTGCCGACTACACTAAGGGAATCACTCCCAGGAACTAAATTAAAAATGGTCTACTTCTCCTGTTCCTATAAATTTCCTTTCTCTCCTATCTAGGGTAGGTAGGTTAGAAGGGAGGTATAAGCATTTAAAGAACCCCGAATAAAGTAGGTTTGGAAAAAGGTGATGCCTACAGTAATGCCTACAGGATGCTTCCATACAATGGCCTTATAATCAGTCTTCCGAAACACGCATGTGAGTGCTATTAGGAGAAGTCTTGGTCAGTAGAAATAGACACATCCCCTCTATTTTATTACTATTATCTTTACATTTAGCATTCACTGTTAGATTCCTCTTCTAAGATTTTATTTTTAATTATGTGTATGTGTTCATGTCTATATGTAGCTATGTGCATGTACATGCCCTCACAGGCCAAAGAAAAGAGTCAGATCCTCCGGAGCTAGAGTTAAAGGTATTTATGAGCAGCCCGATGTGGGTGCTAGGAATTCAATCGAGATCCTCTGCAAAAGCAGTAGATACTTTAACCATTGAGCTATTCCTCTAGCCCCCTGTTAGAGTCTTATTTCCATATTTTTAATACTTGAAGCAATTAAGGACAGAGAAAGTATCTCACTCATTGACAAATACTTTGGTGCAAAGAACTTTTTTATTAAATGCATTGATATCGTAGCGATAAGAGGTAAAGTTGTAGGGACCAACCACGTAACTGGCTATGGATAGTCATTAATCTAAAGTCTGATACTGCAAACGGGAAGCAGACCAGCATCACGGAGGAATGTTGTGTTGTATGATGCTAAGGATCCCCCGGTGGCATGCATAAGTCTCTTCCCTTACTTGGCAACTTCCTGGCATAGAGGAAGTGACAATCGATAGTATCCAGCTTCACCAAAAGCTATATTGGAAGTAAAAAAAAAAAAAAAAAAAAAAAAAGAACCAGAGATTCTACAACCTGGGGGAGCTCTTCATAGCTACTTATCCTGTCTCAATTACCAATCTATACAATGAAAAACAGTAAGTTGGACAAAAGTGCTAAATAGAACTCCACACATTAAGTGCCTAGTAAGAAGCCTGGCATGCAGTTCTCAAAAAATTTTGAGCAATGGTGACCTTCACTAGTGAAGATTGTGTCACTCTGGCAGATCCGGGCATCAAAGAAAACATTATATAAGCAAGTTCAGCATCCAGACCCATTCTGAAGCCTCTTCTCCATATTAGCACTGTTAATTTCCTTCTTTATCTCTTATTCCTAGGACCCGCCACCATTCCATGACTCCTATTCTTGGACCAACTGCATGAGAATGTGAGCTCTACAGGGAGACAAGCATCTTTCTACACAAAGATATAATAGCTTCTTACCATGGCACACGGTGTTCCCTATAAATGTGCCCAGATACTGTAATTGAGGCATTTCAGATAGCACAGAGATGATAATATTGAGGGATGGGACTAGCCTAGCCATCTAGCTCGACATATAATGTTCAATGCACTCAGCAGCTCCTGTCAGTGATGGTACAATGTGATGATGGGTCCCTGTTCCATTGGCACACCCACCATTGCTGCCTCTAGTGTGTGAACTTCAAGTGAACCAGCTAGCCAGCAAGTCAACAATCAGCTCAACATCGGTAGACAGAAATGGAGGTTTCACCTACCACTGTGACTATTATAAAGGGTCACTGTAGGCAGTCCACAGAGGTTCAGAAATACTGCACGTAACTAATAAATACATCCACTGAAAATCTGTCAGGGTGGGGAGAGGAGGAACAGACAGCCAGATCTGCAAGCCAATACTGAATCAACAATGAAAAGAACAGTTCCAATTCAGTTAAGCCAGAGCCAAGAGAGACTGGGTTATATTTAAATCAAAATTCACCACAGCAGGGGATTATCAGCTGTTCGGCTCTGAGTGTCTGTCAGATGGTTTTTTTCTTGGAAAGTTAACCGATAGAGCCAAGTGAATCTGAGTTACGTGTGAAGTGAGCTGTGCAGCTGCTCAGCTAGGATGGCATGCCTGCAATCAGTGGGGTGGAAGCCACCGCAAGTTGTACAAAGCAAAGTGTAGGGACTTGCAGTAAGTCACTCCCTCACTTGCTGTGCTTACTATGCTGCTGAACCTAGGTGGCTCCCAGGGCAGATCACAATGGCTCCTTAAGATTTTACAGAGGGGGGAAAAAGCCTTGAGAGGTTGTGGTACAATGAAAGGCCGCCTAGGATTCCTTCAGCAGCAGGTTCTAGAATTACAGCCAACCCTTAATACGATCAGCTGGATGCATCTCAATGGCACCTGTAGGCAGGTGCTTATTCTGCAGGGGTCTACACCACCCATGAAGGAGAAATGGGCACACTCTATTTTACTGGCAGTTATGGGAAAGAATGTCCACAGGGGCTAGTGCTCATTATCATCACCCACAATTAACTAAAAGAAGAAAAAAAAAAAGCAGTGGCTGCAGGTATCTGTAGAGAGCAATGAGGACTTGAAGACCCCCCCAAGGCAAGGGACTGCCAGGAGAAGCTGCTGATGGCATGTGGTTGTGGTTGCTTATTTCCATCTTAATGAGCTGAAAAAACACAGGCAGCCTGCGTTTGCAAAGAGAATGGGGGGGGGGGTGCCACCTAGAAACACTAACCCCCTGCTGTCTCAGCAGGACCGGGATGCAGCTCCTGATTCAGACCCACGGAACATTACTGCTGAGTTACAGATGCAGCTAGGAGTGTGTGTAGGCCTTCTGGGCTGCTCTTATGCCTGCATAATTCAAGATAGAAAGACTGTTTATTGCTGCTAAACTGTGCAAGAAGGCCTGGGCTGGAGAAATAGTTCCACACCTACATTATGATAACTTAAAAAACAGACATTTGCTTTTCGTGTGTGTGGCTTTGAGACAATCATAGTACTAACTGGTTGCCTGTGCACTGTGTGGATTGCTAGTAAAGCCGCCTCCGTGTCCATCCATGGCACTAAGTAACTCTGCCGTGCCATCCCTACATCCCCAATGCCGAGCACCTTCCAGTGCTATCAGACTGCAGAAATGATTGCCAATGGGCTTAGACCTTGAATCCTGAATATGAGCAATAGAATATAGGCATTTAATATTTTTTGTGGTATTAGGGGACAAATGAAGACTCTGGTACATGCTAGGCAAGCTCTACCCCTGAGCTGCACCCCAGTCCAATAAGAGGAAATGCAGTTTGTCTAAAATGCTGCATACATATTTATATATAATAACCCTCCCTTGGACAGTGTTTTACTTTCCATGGTTTTAGTTACTCATTCTCAAATATTAAATGGACAAAGCCCAAAAACAAATATTCCCCTAAGTTTTAAATTGAGTTAATGAAGATGTGGTGGTCCACTGTGTCCTGACTAGTAAGTAAACCACTGTGACCAGAATATCTGTGCTGTAAATGCCACTTGACCATTTGTCATTTGGTTGCCATCTCATTTATCTGATGAGCCATCACAGATTTGTGGAGCTTGTGTTCAAATTATTCATTATTTTACTTAATAACAGGCCTAAAGCACAAGGGCAGTAAGGACAATTTGGATGTGCCAAAGAGAAGCCACAATGTATACTTCCTTTAAGTGAGAAGGCAAGAAGTTCTCAGTTAAACAGGAAATGAAAAGAAATGTATGATGAGGTCACTAAAATCTGTTGTCAAATACATGGGTTTTTGTTTTTGAGACAGAGAGGAAAAACAGATATATCTAATTTTTCTCTAACTATATGTTATTAAAATTGTTTTAATTTATTAGTTGTTTTTGTAAATCTTTTACTATGTCTAACTTATAAATTAAGATTTCTCTTAGTGATATATACATATATATCACTGTAAGTAAAACATAAACTGTGTGTGCGTGTGTGTGTGTGTATATATATATATATATATATATATATATACATACACATACATACATACATACATACAGGGTGTGGAACCACATGCCTTCAGGCATCCACTGGGGTCTGGCCACTGTGGATAAGGAGGGCCAGATGCCGTTATCTTGTGCATTTATCTTAGCTATGTACCTACGATATGAGGTTTAGAGCCAGGCAAGGACAAACTGTTTACCTAGCTTATGCTAGGATGGAATGTGCAACCAACCACAAGGCTTCTTTACAGATCAGCTAACTCGGTAACCACGTGCTTGAGTAACTGTCTAATACCTTGTAAGCCTGTAAGTTTTCTTATCTATAAAACTGCCATCCCTCCCTCTGAGGTGTTGGGAAGAGTAGCGTACACGTGAAATACAGGTACGCTGCACTACAGTTTTCCAGTGAGCATACGGAGTGAAAAGCCTTAATCTCCAAATCTAGAATTCAAAATGCACCAAAATAAAAACCATTTTTTTTGTGGACTGGGGATTGAAACCAGGGCTCACATACTGTGAAAATGTTCCACCACTGGGCTCTTTTCAGACATCCAAATAGAGGAGTTTTTGAACACTGACATGACAAGCAAAGAGTCATATAAAAATTATTAAAGAGAATGTACAAAATTATTTTAGCTATAAGATAAGTATGAAACATAAATGATTTTTTATATTTAGCTTTGTTCTCATCTTCATTATCTCATTACAGATGTTTAATAATAATAATAATAATAATAATAATAATAATAATAATAATAATAATCCAAAGCATTTGAAATACGAAACATTTCTTGTTTCAATCTGGATAAAGGAATCTACTTCTGTTCAAACTAAATTTATTATTCTACAAAGCAGAAACACCTCTGTACATGCCTAGCTTTAAGGATCAAATTAGCTGCCATAAGTAAAACATAAACTGTAAAGTTCTACTCAAATTTAAAAGTTTATTACTATACACACAATTTGGCACTGATTCATCTGCTTGGCCACACATCTACTGTTTCCCTTATTTACTCAGTGGATAGGAGGGGTTGCTGAAAACAGTGAATTTTATTTCCTTTCCCCAAGCAATATTACTTTGAGGAACTATGACATATTAGGGTGTTTCTTCTTTGAACACAACTACTTAACAAACTGCAACCAACCAACAAGATCCAACAAGATCCAATAATATACAACAATGTCTAGCAACATCTAACAACAACTACCAACAACCCCCTGCCCTGCCTCTCAGGGGCCTAGCATTTATAAACCCTCTGAAAAGTCCCCACAATTCCAAACATCACATAGTCACAGAAACTACATACAGCTGGCTAAACCACACTCATGCTACAAGGCAGATCATAGTCAGCTGCTAAGAAGTAGCCTCATTTCCCCACACCTGGGATTAAGATAAAAACACTTTTATAATGTTTCTGTGTTTTTAAAAGAAACCAAAATCCCAAAATTCTCCCGACATATGACAAACTATCATTCTAATGACCATGTTTAAGTTCCCCTTTCCCAGGCATCTAAAACAGGAAGGAAAGAGAAAATAGCTACAGACCAGCAAGATGCAGGTGTCTGGTGTTTTCTTCAGCAAGGGAAGGGAGCTTTGGCGTTGGGGACGTGGAAGTCAATGCATCTACAAGGTCTGCATGAGCAGTTGTTTAATGCTGAGGTTTTTGGGCTACAGACGTTCACTTTTTAAATAACTTATATTAACCTCATGTTCCCTTCTCTCTTAGAACACCAGATTTTTTTCCAGGAATTAATGTTTTCAAAGGAATAATTTCCTGGCTCTTAATTACCAGTATTTAACCAATTTAACATTAACATTCTCTTTCCTTTAAAGTCCACTAGGTCTCTATTACAATATTATACATTCTAATCAAATGCGGTTTTCTGCAAAGGTCCTCATTGTCAGTCTCCTCAAAGCAAAGTTTATCTGGACTATTAGATATTCCTTGTGCTTTGGCTGCACCAAATTAGATTAATTATTTATACCTGAGGCTCACTGCTTCAGAATGTGGGCACCTCACTTCACATTTCTCTAGTCAATTATTAAGAGTCTTATTTTTTTTTTTTTCAACTAAAATCCTCATTTCATAGTCTGTTTGATTGAGGTTAAACACAATTGTCTGCCGACTCCTGACTTTAAAAAGCCCGATATCATAGGTTCTCTTCTGGGTTTTATGCTGGTGAGCACGTTAGTAACAAATGAATCTTTCATTCACAATATTCTCACTGGGAGAAGAGCAAGGGGCTTCTCACTTGCAAGCGGCTGGGTGCCAATCTGAGCAGAATTATCAGGACAGTGGGAAGCCTCGGGTAATGCACACATCTTCACGCTCATGCAACAGGAGGCAGAAGAAATAAAAAGAAGGGCAACTAGAGTTCTCAGTACCTCATTTCAGTACCTCAGCCCCCAATTTCATAACAAAATAAGGGATAAGCAACAATTATGCTTTGATCCCAAATACTGCGTTTTTCCAAAATCCTCTTTCTGATGACATCCTTAAAGCAGTGAGGCAGTGCACCCAGGGTGAAACGCTCGTGGCCTTTGGAATGCTCATCAACTCTTTTCTGAGGAGGACTTTATTTAAGAATGTTAGTCTTGCCCAGAAACTTCAAAAGCCAGGCTAGGTTGCTATAGACAGAAGCTATAAGCAATTGTACCATAGGAAAGGTACAGTTGGCAACACCAGTTTGAATGCATGGCACATGGCACAGCCAGGAGACTTGGAAGAGATGTATTCCTCTAGTTTTGTGGCAAACTGGGAATGTAGACCACCTTCTCCAAAGTAGAAGTCCACCCACCTGTCACTTCTCCATCTCATCCTTCAAAGAATATCAGATTGAGAGCCACCACAAAAGTAACTACATGAGCCACTTCCTTGAGTTTTATTTGAGACAAGTGAAACTTAAAATGAAATCCCTAAACACTAGCAAAAACGTGGCAAATATTCAAGGAGATGGTGATTAACAAGACTTGATAAGCCACCCTTGACTTCTAGAAAGGCAGTTAGAAAAGTTTCCTTTAGTCAACCCCTTTTTACCCCATCAGCCTTTTGTTTTGTTTTGTTTTACAAGACAGGGTTTCTCTGTGTAGCCTTGGCTGTCCTGGACTAACTTTGTAGACCAGGCTGTCCTTGAACTCACAGTGATCTGCCTGCCTCTGCCTCCCAAGTGCTGGGATTAAAGTTGTGAGCCACCACCGCCCGGCATCTGGGTTCTAGCACCTGCGTAGCTTGAGAGGACTTAATCAGCCAGCCATGGTTCCTTATGTTCATGGTGATCAGTTAATAGCTGACCTAGCTTTGTGTTGGGACCAAGAAGGGAACCTCCTCCTCAACATTGCAGTGATGTCAAGGCTGCAGCAAGACCCTTGACCTTGAGTTTTCTAATTCCAATATCATTTTTGACTCCTTGGTGAGATTAAAAAACAACAACAGTTCCTGAAGGGTGATGGCTCAGGGCTAGAATCTGTCTCTTGCTTAGCTCTCAGGCCTTAATTCCCAAAGACACTGGATTATTTTGAGCAGTCTGTTTACCTTGATGTGAGCAGAATTAGCCCCAGACACTAAGCCTTTATGGCAAGTTTTATTGTCCAAGGCAAATATAACCTGTTAAGATTTATAGGCTTTATTAACAGCAATAACCATTTTATAGCCAGCATCAGTAAATCAGGGTTTATTGAGAACTCTACAATTTTAATCTGTAGAAAACGATTAAAATGTCGGACTTTCATTGGACATAATTTCTAACTTTTATGAAAGATAGATTTTTCATTTAATTGGGCAGTATAAAAAAAAAAGTGCAGTGTGGGATAATGAATTGTTTTGAAAAGAGCAAATTGGTTTTAGCCAGACAACAAGTGTCCAACACTGAGTTACTGTCTTTAGTTACCACATTCCCAAGGTTAAGGTTAAGAGTAATTGTAGTGGCCAATGTGTTCTAATACATCCAGTAATTAGGATCTTAAAATCTGGGGAAGCTTAAGGTATCATCACTTCTCTTTTAAGGTATGTAATAATTTCCCTCAAGCCTTGTCTAAGTAAGTCTGTTGATAACATTCACGTTTACATTCAGCAGTCTTTGAAAGGTGTTTTACTAACAATGACATTCCTAATACATTGCAGGGGGAGGTACAGTAATCAAGGTGGCTTTCATCAGTAGACAGTTAATTCCTCCATGGGCAGTATAACAAAAGAAGGAAGCAGGAAGCTTTCCCAAGTGTCCTTCCTTTGGGAGATGTCAAGTCTGTGGGAATGAGGAAATTTTCAGCCGCTCCCTATCACTGATACTCAGAACAGTGTACTGCAGGAGACTGCAGCTTTAATCCAGTTCCCCAACCTCAGTAGGACTCTACTCTCTCTCTTGGGACCCAAGGGCTACTTTTTAAAAGCAACCAAGGAGGACTGAGGAGGTAGATTGGTAAGGAGAGTACTTATCACTCAAGTATGAGACTGGAGTTTGATCTACAGGGGCCAGGTAAGATTAAAAATAAAATAAAATAATAACCTGGGTGTGGAGGAGCACACACTTGTAATTTCAGAGCTTGTGGAGGTAGATAGAGACAGGTAGAGCTCTATGGCGCTGGCTCGTCAGCCAACCTACCCAGGGAAGCGCAGGGCCAGTGAGAGACCCTAGATCAAAAACAAAGTAGACAGAGCTTGAGGAACACCATACCAAGGGTGACGGCTGGCCTCCACATGCACACATGTGCATATTTACATAAATGCATGAACACATGCTCATACGAAATAAATCAATAATAAAATAAAACTAAAGGGAGGAAGAACCAGAGAAGTCAATAACGCCTGACATCAATTTAGTATTAGAAAGTGCCCTAAATATTTAACTTTTTTTTCTTCTTTGATTCCCAGCAATCCTACAAAGAAGTGTTGTTTCCATTTCCCAGTGAGGAAGCTGAGGTTGAGGGTAGCTGGTAACCAGCCGTAGTAGCAGTCCATCAACATGAGAGTCTTGAGTGAGCAATGGACATCAAGGGCCATGATCTCTCCCATTGTTTTACCATGCTGAGAGTTTTCGGTCTGGCAGACCATTTCCATAGCCCATCTATGAACACCAGGGTATTAACTTTATAATCCATACTTCACAGTGTGGCCCTTAGAGAAACCCTGAGCCCTTTCTGACAACTCCTTCTGTCAACGGCAGGACCAAATAGAAAATAAAAAAAGAACGAACAAACAAACAAACAAACAAACAAAAAAACCAGCAATGAGTATGGATATTATTCTACGTATTATTTTTTTAATCCATCAATGCCTGTTCAAGGTGACCATAGGCATTCAATTCCTTCCTACAGCCTATGATAGCATCACCCAGTCTCCTTGCAATTAGGAAGGCCCCTATCATGTGGTGCCCCAGACTCCATGACTCTCAGCTCCAAAGCCTCTGTACTCTGCTGTTTCTCTACCAGGTTACTGTGTCAGACATACATGGCATACACAGTAGGTCTAGGGTTATGGGTAGAATGTCCAGGAACAGAGAAGGCAGATCTGCTCTTACTGTCTCAAGACTCTCCCAGTGTTGAGAAAAGGCTTAGGGACCCTGCTAAGTACATGGCCTCAAAAAACACAAAAACATAAAAAAATAAACAAAAACAATTACAGAGTGGGCAACTCAGCTCTGAGCTTCCTGGCTGATGTCAAATCTTGCCTGTTAATGTGAATGATCTGACCCAGTTATGCTATACCAGTTTTGAACATCCTGTATCTTTCTAGTAATTCATAATCTTTTCTGCAGTTTAAACTTACTGTTTATTACAAGGTACCCTATAAGTGGGTGTCTATATATTCTTTTTAAAATATTATTTTATTATGTTTCTTTTTAACATATACATTTATATTACTACACATGAATTAGACAAACTGCATACAGCAGAAAGAACCACAAGATAATCATGAGTTATATGAATGTTACATTCATAGTGATTTGGCCATTTCCATTTGTCAAGCCGGAAGCAACCATCCTTTGAATGCCTTTATATTCTTATACAAGCCACATGTGAGTTGATTGCCAAGACTACCTTACAGAGACAGGTCATTGTATTAATACCATGTCTTCTGCAAACAAGATGTAGTCATGTCCCGAAATACACTCAGTGGGCGACTGCCTCGTCTACTGAGGTGACTGGTATATCAAAATGATGCACCAGTGTTTCTGACAGCACAGTTCCCTTCAGTGATGACATCACATGGCCTACAGCAGGGTCGGGACAGGAACCAAGTGATGATATGGAGTCACACATGACCTGCTGTGGGTAGATAACTGTGTGGCTCCCATAGACTCCTAGATTTGAATACTGGATCACCAGGGAGTGGCACTATTTGAAAGGAATAGTATGCGTGGCCTGGATGCAGGAAGTGTGACTATGGGGGTGGGCTTTGAGGTTTCAAAAAGCCCATTCCAAGCCCAGAGTTTCTCTCTTCCTGATGCTGGTGGCTATAGAACTCTCAGCTACTTCTCTCGTACTGTGTCTGTCAGCATGCCGCCATACTCCATGACATGATGACAATGGCATTAAACCTCGGAAACTAAGCAAGCTCCAATTAGATGTTTATCTTTCGTAACAGTTGTTGTGGTTATGATGTCTCTTCACAGCAATAGAACACTGACTAAGACAAAAACTATGACAACATTTTGCAGTGACAACCTTGTGAAATATTTCCAGTTTCCAAACTTAGTGCAGTTACTGACATAACTGTAGAGTTAACTACCATAGGGCCATCCTTTTATGTGTAGTCAACACGTACACTCTCTGATCTGAGGATCAGTCAACAGACACTGGCAGAGATGCCCACCCTGAGAGACCACAGCAGTGAAGACAGATACACACTGTCACTTTTCTTTCCCTTTGCTTTCATATTTCTTCTCCCATTCTCCCTTCTGTCGGTGGAAAATACTGATTTATGAGACCGTAACTTCTTTCTGTGCTACTAATCAAAGTCAAAGAGCTGTGAGTGTTGGTTGTGCTCAGGATCTGTAGTTCAACTGGCATTCCATGACAGACAAGTGGGATGGCTTCGTGCACCAAAGTGTTGCCAGAAACAATGGCCTGGGCGGTGCAGCAGCCTACTTACCCACAATGGAATAGAAATGTCCTCATAGCCACCTCCAGTTCAGAACTAAGGAAACAAAGTTCTAGTCTCTTTTAGCCCAGAATAATCTATCTGTAATCAACAAATAAAGTGCACTTATGTCCATGTGTGCATGTGTGTGCGCGCGCATGCGTGTGTGTGTGTGTGTGTGTGTGTGTGTGTGTGTGTGTATGTGTACCAAAATGCAGGGGAACGGGTTTATTTAGCCTACACTTGCATATCTCAGTCCATATTTGAAGGAAGGAGGTCAGGGCAGATAGAGAGGTCATGGGGGATGCTACCCACTGGCTTCCTTCCTGTGGCTTGCTCAGCCTGCTTTCTTATAGAATCCAAGACCACTAGCCCAGGAATGGCACCACGACCATGGATAGGCCCCACTCCCATCAATCACTAATTAAGAAAATGCCCTATAGCCAGATCTTATGGAGGCATCTTCTCAGTTAAGGTTTCCTTCTTTCAGATGACTTTAGTGTGTGTGTCAAGTTGATGTAAGACAATCCAGCAAAGGTGTGTGTGTGTGTGTGTGTGTGTGTGTGTAACATGCTATTTTAAAATGTGTCTCTGTAATGGGATGGCTAAACTGAGCTAGTATGTCCACTAACTTACATGTTCATCATGTTCCTATGAAGGCCTATTATATCAACTTTCAAGAACACATTTATTGTGATTAACTATAGTAGCCGTGTTGTAAAACTGACCTCTTGAACCTATTCCTCTCAAATAAAATCCTGTTTGCTTTGGCCCTCCCACCAGCTCTTGGTACCACCACTGTACAGTGAGCTTATGTTCTCAGGCTGTACAGGAAAACAAGAGCATGTGGCAACTAGTCTTCCTACTCCTTCTTCATTTTGAGCGACATGATGTCATAGAGGCTCATATGTGTCTCAGGAATGGAATGACATGCTTTCTAAAGACTGAATCATACTGATGTTGCAGTCCACAAACCATGCTGCCTTTTGCTACTCATCTGCTGACAAGCATGGCTACTATGACTAGTACAGTAAACAAATAGGTACCTTTGCCTTTTAGGTATCATATATGTCCCATAGTGGAATTCTGGTCACAGAGCAGTCCTATATTTTGTTTTGGAGCAACTTCTTTAGCGTTTTTTCTAGTGTCTGGACTAAATTTTCCTCTCTATCACCAGTATATAATGAATCCACTTGTTCGCTGTCTTTGCCACCATTTTTACCTTCCTTCCTTCTTTTGGATAATAGCCCTGAGAGTACTATTTCATTTTCTGGTGATACAGAGATAGTTAACATACACAAAAGCTCTCTTTCTACAAATTAAATTCCATCAGAACAACAGAAAACAGGCAAGGCCAATACAGTATGAGTGTCAAGAGGTAACAAGACAAAAAGAAGTGTAAGTATGGAGGGGAGAGGAGACATTTTTCAAAGTGTCCAAAGCCAAACACCATGAAGCAGGTGATAATTTGAGTAAGCCCTAAAGGAAGAAGGACAGAGCCTACCGCTGCTGAATCCAGCATGTGCAAAGGATCTGAGGCCGAAGCATGACTGGTGCACTTGGGAAAGTGTCAGGAAGAAGGTGTGACTGCAGGGCAGTGGGTACAGAACAGTGGAAGTGACAACAGAAAACCCACTGTGCTAGACCCTGGAAGGCACAGAAAGCACACATTTCCGCAAGGACATCAGAGACCTCTCGAAGATTTGGAAGAGAGACTTTATACAGCTGTGAGGCCTTTGTTAGGTCATTGATCTGAACATTGGTTTTGCTGCCTCTCAAAGGCCAAGGCTGTAGCAAGGAAATAATTAAGCTTTCCCCTACCTGTAAAAAAAAAAAAATTCTACTTCTAGACAACTCAATACCCTGCATCCTGCACTATGTCCTGGAGGCAGATTGCTAACACTGGACACTGGCCCCCTTCCCACCTGGGCCCCACCTCCTGTTGGGAGGGTGTGCAGAGGCTGCTTGTGTCTCTGCTAGACCATTTGTAAAGCAGATTCCCAAAGGTGGGCAAGGGGGCTGCAGAGAATGATGAGATGTCAGGCCGACCCTTGGGACCACATGAGGGTCCTAAGCAAGATGACAGTCTCCTATGAATGGAGTGCCCTGTGTATGAGACGGGACACGTGCCTTGTAGGATGTAAGAAAGTGGCAGAAGATTAATATCTTTTTTGTTCTACAGTAAGGAAAATTTTAAAAATAAGCATTTTCATTTCTAATTATTTCACATCATGCATGGTGTGCTCACTTTAATTTTCAAGTCCGTTTACTTCATATCTGTGAACCATTTAAGCCTGAGTAGCATCCATCCCGCATGGTTTCTTCCTGAATGTGCAAGTGTGTGTGTGTGTGTGTGTGTGTGTGTGTGTGTGTGTATGTGTGTGTGTTGTATGTATGTGTGTACGTGTGTGTACTGTGTTCATTCTCTTCTCTTCCTTTGTTCTTTTGCACTACAAATCATACAGATATTTTAGCAAAGATGGATGACAAATCCTTCTTATTTTCATTTTCTTTGTTTCTGTTTTTCTACTTTGAAGTCTTTCTACTTCTCGCT
Source organism: Acomys russatus (assembly GCF_903995435.1). Lineage (NCBI taxonomy): Eukaryota > Metazoa > Chordata > Mammalia > Rodentia > Muridae > Acomys > Acomys russatus. The sequence continues at coordinate 19,477,757 of NC_067163.1, forward strand.
GAAGGAACTACAGTTTCCCAGCTTCACACAGAAAAGCCATGGCTGGAACAGTTAGTGCTGAACTTAGGCAAATGATACACACTTATCATTTTTTTAATAGCTCTATAAACTATAGTCTGCATGCTTGCTCTTGTGTTATACCAAGGTCTATCCTCAGAATCAAGAGCATACCCTATCTCAGACTGCCTTGCAAGAATCTCGGTCAATCAGCATTGACAAGAGGCAGGTATAGTCCCCAGCTTTTGCCTTCATGATGTGTTCATCATGTCTTGCAAGGGAGACCCAAAAGCAAGTATGCCAGGCCTAGATTCTTTCTCCCCTCTCAGTCACATGGGCCTCTGTCCTCTTGCTGAGGACAGGCTTGGCCCCTTGTTGTGGCCAGGTCTTCTTACCTCTGCTGCAGGCACTCCCTCTGGCGGGCGGCAATGCAACACGATCATGCCTTCAATAGGAACCTCCCTGCCTTGTGGATCTTGTTCAAAGTTTTTCCGTAAATCTGCAAAGAAGCACAGGATATGTGTATGCCACTTTGAGCTGGGACTGACATTACTCACATGTGGCCCCAATTCAATAAAACAGGGAGCTTTGTGTCAAAAGTTAGATACACACAAATATGTCACTTTCTGACACTTCAGAGTATCGCTTTTCCAATACTGATAAATGCACCTGAAACACACCTTAACAAAATGGTTCCTACCACTTTATGTTGATATGAAGGAAGAAAAACTACTAGGAGACAAGGGGGGAAAAGCCCTCATAATTTCGTAAGTGTTTGCCAGCATTATCTGTTCAGCATCTGATGAAATACTTGGCCTAATAAATTACCATCCACAGCCATTATGAAGTTGAGATGCACATAATTTTTTTTTGTACACTGAAGAATGCATTATTAATCTGTAACCTCTGTCATTCCCTTAGCCCTCTGGGAGCTGGCGAAGACAGTTATAGTGTGAGATCACCTATTAGTCGTTGTCTTTGTAACTAGGGAGAAGGGGCCATAGCCAGTCACAACAAAATCCATAACCCATCCAACCAGATATATAATTAAGAAATGCAAGGCCCTCCAGTCAAGCAGCCATGCTGGGTATGTGGGTAGTGCCCTTCGCACAGGGCTCCGGGCACTTGGCAAACAAGCTGCACTATTAACCTTTTACACATGGAGAGGTGACACTTGTGGAGGTTAATTGGCTTGCCAGTGGTCACAGAACGCATCAGTGCCAGTGAGAGGGGAAATTCATTCTGCTTCCTGACACTCACCCTGACTGCCAACCAGCACAAGACTTCCAGGGAAGAGGACAGTTCAGCAAGGAGAGTGCCCGCCAGCCTCATTTGCATAGCTTTCTACTCTACCATTTTAAAGGGTAGGCAGCTGGCCTTGGCTCCTAGGGAGGTGTCAGGACAGCCCTTTGATGATCTTACTGAATAAGGTAATTCTTGCTGTTGCCTGGATGCACAGGAAGGTCTGAGCCAAGACAGGTTGTTTACAATTCTTCCTTCGTGGAAAGGATTTTTCTCCTCCCTCCCTGACAATGTATTTTTTTCTTCAAATTGAGGATTTCAAATTACAGGCTGTGGATTTATTGATTTAATTTTCTTCAGTGCTTACAATAACATGAAATATGTCCTCAGTAAAGAGCAGAGCTCCAGAATCAGTTACATCTTTATAAATACATTCAAGTTGCTTTTAGCAAGTCAAAAACACCCAACAAGTAACTAGCACAGCCATGCAACGTACTCTGAAAGCTCTACCTCCCAGAGCCGACCAGCATCTGTATGCTAGGTGGGCTTTGTCTCTGGAATGAAAATGGTCCACCTTCTCATTCCCTGCTGCCCCAAGTTGAGTTGTAGAGGCAGCTTCCTTTGATCCAAGGTCTTTAAATTGCCCCCGTGTTACAGGGTCCCTGACTCTTGGGGTGACAGACTCACAAAACTGCCAACAAAAGTGTGGACCAAAGCGAGCGAGTAAGCCTAGAGTTGGACGGTCTGTTTATGGCACATCCCACCATAGGTCAGGTTCTACTGTCTCTCAAGGGAGATCTGGAGGCAGATCTCCCTTCCAAGAAGGGCCCTGCCACTCAGCATCGTATCGAAATTCATCTACTGGAACCAACAGTGAACCAATCAAATCGCCAAAATGCCAGAGTAATGCTGGACAGGGCTGTGACCTGGGTGGCATGTTAACGATGTTGTCTTCTCCGTTTCTTTCCACCTCCTCAGTCTACTTATCTGCCAAAAGGAGTCTAAGCCAGTGCTGGCAGATGATCATCTGAGTTTTGTTACCACTAAATACTCTGCGTTTTTAAAGATGTGAAATGGAAAAAGATAACAGCAGGAATGTCAATACATTCTTCTGCTTCTTTTCTTTTGCCCAGTACAAATGAGAACGACAGTAAACGGTCACTCTTTATACAAACTACACCAGTGGGCTGAAAAAGAGCCTCAATGAGGTCAGTTTTCCTCTGATGGAATACCCTGTACTGACTCTAGTATCTTTTTATCTCCTACAAACATGGGGTATGGAATGATCTCCAGTAAATTTCACAAGGAAGAATCAGAGTCAAGCAAGGACCAAGCTACTCCGCTTCCCCATCACTAGAGGAGTCCAATGGGAAGTGCACCATCACTCTCCAAGTTGCATACAGAAAGACTAAAGACAGAGGAGCATGGAGGGCAGAGAAAGTCCGTACAGTGGAATCCTTCAGTAACAGCAGATATCAAGCCCACCCCCGCCCCCCATCCCCAGATATCACTTCAAATGAGAAACCCCTTGACTTTAGGGTTCTGATTCAATCTTAAGCCTGGTACTTGATAGGTCCTCCTAAATAGGTGGCATCTATGTTTTTTTGTTAAAGGGCTCCACATACAAATTCCAGCTAGCTCCTGGATATACTCAAAATTACAGACATAAGCTCTTTGATACAGCGGCAAATGCTTCCTGCTCTGGCTATGACTGTCACCCCAGGCCATGAAAACTCATTAGTTTCTGAATAGGCAATCTGAGCAACAGTAGTCTTTCTGGATCTAGAAAAGATCTGCTCAGGGACCTACACAAGTTCTAATAATAGGTAATCTATCTCCAGACACACAAAAAACGAACTGCTGCACAAAATAAGAAAACTGTAGAATTGAAATTAAATATCTTCCTTGTGTTTGTTTCTGTCTTAGGTCTGGAAGCCATCCAGCTTCCAGGTCCTGACCATCTTGACAGTTTTGAACACGGGCTGCCTCTCCTATTGTGGGCGTCAGGATAGACCGGTCATTGGTTGGCCACTGATATTCTGCTATACTTTTACAAGATCAGTGCCTAGCCCAATGGTCATCTGAGAGGCTGCCTCCAGAAGCTGATAGGAGCAGATTCAGAGGCCCACAGCCAAACATTTACAGAGCTCAGGCAACTCCACAGAAGAGGAGGAGGATGGACTGCAGGACCCAGAGGGTTTGGAGACACTAGGAGAATAAGACCCACAGACTCAACTCAGCAAGGCTCATAGGGGCTCAAGGAGACTTGAAGCAGCAGTCATGGACCCTGCATGGGTCTCCACTAGGTCCTCTGCCCACATGCTGTGGCTGTTTCAATTGGGGTTTTTGTAGGACCCCTAACAATGGGGGTGGGTGTGTCTGTGATCCTTTTGCCTACTCAAGGGAACTTTTCCCTCCTACTGGGTTGCTTCACCCAGCCTCGTTTTAGGGTTAATGCCTAGTCTTAGTGCATCTTGTTATGCTAAGTTCAGTTGACATCACTAGGAGGCCTGTTCTTTTCTGAAGGGAAAGGGAGCAGCAATGGGTCTGGGGGAAGAGGAGGTGGGGAAGGGACTGGGAAGATGAGAGAGAAGGGGAGGCTGATGTTGGTGTATTGTATGAGAGAACAATAAATAAAAAGAAAAGAAAAGAAAAAAAGAAGAAAAGAAGTTTTTCTCTGATAGGACCAGAAAAAAAGGTTCATCTCTGAGAATTTCTAATTCAAGTTCTGTGACAGAAGCTAAAATAAGGTGTAGTGGGTGCACTAACATTTGAGATCAAGCCACCGTGTTCGAATTGGAACACAACACCACGAGGTCCTTTACTCAATAGATATCCTTAACTCTCTTTGCCTTAGTCTCTGCACCTGTAAATAGGAAAATAATTCCCACTACATATAACTTTTTCTTTTGAAAGGCAGGGTCTCACTATATTGCCTTGTTTGCCCTGAAATCTCTGTGTAAACCAGGATGGCCTTGAACTCACAGAGACCCAGCTGCCTCTACCTACCAAATTTTGAGACCAAAAGCATCTGCAACCACACTTGGCTATGTATATAGCGTTTTTAAAAGATTAAATATTAATACATAAACCCTTCCCAAGCACAATGGCTCTATAACAGGGTTAAGGTCTAATATATTACTACATCCTATGATAAAGTTATGATGATTAATATGGAATGATTTTTATCATAAATCAGATACAAATTAATTATAAACTGGAGCATTTTTCAGAGACACTCAAATAAAAAGTATAATTTAGTACATGATAAATTAAGTGAGAAAAGGTATTAAAATGAGTCATTGCCCTTCTGAAGAAAAAAAAATGAAGATCTATGTCTTGCTTTATACGAAAATAAATGCTGTAGTAGTAAAAACATTTTAACAGGAAGCACATCAGTAATAAAATATCTAGTGAACCTCAAGAAAGAGGATTTCTTTTAACTTGAAGAACAAGTGATTAAGAAAATTATTGACCAGCACTCAGAGGGGCAGAGGCAGGCAGATTGCTGTGAGTTTGAGACTAGCATGTTTACAAAGTAAGTCCATAAGAAAGAAACCTTCCCAACCCAGAAAAAGAAGAAAACGATCGACATGTAACAGTTAGTTAAAAATAAAATTATTTTACTTAAAACATTGTAAGCAAAATACTGTGCAACAAATAGCCTTATTATGTTAAAAATCTCTCATGAAACACAGTGAAAATTATAGAAATCCTGAGACAAAATAACAAAGAGGTTGGAAACCAGTTATAAAGGAAAAGACACAGATGGCTAAAGATAAGTAATGGGACAGCATCAATAGTTATTACAAAAAGGCTAACTTAGCAAGAATTGACACATCTCTTTTCTCCTTTAAGTGAACCAGTTTTACTTATTTCTTTGTTTTAAATAGCAACTCCCAGGGTTGGAAATGAAATCAGGCTGGGAAAGCCTTGCATATTGCTAAAAAAAAACACCTGGTATATATGAAGAGCAAATTGTTTTGAAGGTCCAATTACACGGGGATTGCCTGATTAAAATATAAATGATATGTGGGCTATCATGGAATATTATTTGGCAATAAAAGTAAGATACTGATGCATGCTATGACATGGGTAAAATTTAAATGCATAATTTACATGAATTAAACATAGCCTTTCACCAAAGGCTACATACTGCGTGATTCCGTTTATATAAAACATCCGTAATAGGTGGTAGTGCCAGACAGTGAGAAAATAGGTTAGTGATCAGGTGGGGCTGAAGTTGAGCAAGAGAAGAAAATGAATAATGACCTTCCGGTTAACGTAAAAATACCCTAAAATTGCCCAGGATGATGGGTATAGATCAGTGACTATACTCACACATATTGATTTCTACATTTAAGAAAATTGCATGTTCTGTGGGGGGTTTTCAGTAGCACTATGATTTTTAAAGTTTCACTGATACAACTCTGTAATTCTGTAAGTACAGCCAAGAAAATGATTAGAGAACTATGAGGAAAATATATGCTGCTGGTGTCTTAGCCCCTCTCTGAACAGTAAGGCAGTAATGGAAGGGCAGAAGGTCATGGTGCATAAGGATTAAGGAATATATAATGAAATGCTAAATAAAATAGTGTAGTATGAAAAATCTCAATCATATATGTATATATATGTATATATGTGTGGGTGTGTATGTATGTATGTATATATATGATACAAAATCACTTGGCAAAGATTACCTACTACAGAATTTACCTACTCCTATATGACAGTACAGAAGTGAAAAGTAAAACTCATTCTGGTAGCAGTTCCCTTTGTGTGACATGTTCAGAAAATGTGCCACCGTCATTTTCATTTGTTCCCTGTTGAGCATGGACTGGGCCCTGTCCAACAGCAGTGACAGTTCCTTACTTAGGTGCCACACACTGCACCTTGGTCCACCCACTGCACACTCTCTTAAGGTAAAGGTAGACACTAAACAAGCAACTAAGAGGAAGAATGATGAAGGAAGAGACAGAGGACAAAGAGGTCCCCTCACCATTAAAACTGAGGGCTTGGAGGAAAGTTTTGTGGGGAGTTATTCAAGCTGAAGTGGCGGGGGAGGAGGGGGAGTCTCACCATCTTAAATAACATGCCTTTCACCCCATTTGCAGTTTCTGCTTGTTGCTAATTTAAAGCCTGGTCCTCCCGGGTGGGGAAACTGTCTCGGTCATCATGTGCTTGGCCTTGCGAGAGGGAGGACCTGAGTTCTGGCCTACAGAACCCACCTGAGCAAGGTGGACATTAACTGTGGTTATCCTCTGACTTCTACACACAAGAGTAGATGTGTGTGCGCGGGCGCACGTGCACACACGCACGCGCGCACACACACACACACACACACACACACACACACACCTCACTATCACCTCCCTTTTAGTAGTATCTTATTTCTTTATTTCTAGTCTCTAAACATCCTTCCTTTACTTTTGAATCATAGAAGGATACTGTTCTGACTGGCATTTCTTCTATCAGCATTTATTTATTGACAGGCTGGAGCAGGAAAGGATTTCTACCCTTTGATTTCATCCTTGTGTACCAGATAGAAATCATATTATTCTCTATAAAGGAAACTAACTGAACTGCATATATATATATATGATGCACAATACTATTTCAGACATGGTTGAACAACATAAAATTCTCTTATCCGTAAAGAGCAAGTTGTTTGAGACCACTCTCCGTGCTACAGAGAAAAAAAAAACCTAATATAAAATTATTCAACAGTTCAAATCTTTACCTCTCAATGATTATGGATGCACTGATTATGTGCATATGCATATGGCAAAATTCCTGAACAGACACATTCACACTCACAAACATCAAACACCAGAAATAAAGCAATCCGCTCCTTCCAGAGTCCCTGCACGTCTCTGTACTGTGTGCTGAGACAGGAGTCTGGGCAGAAGAACCTTCGGTTTCATGTCACTGCATCTAGTTCACTCTCACCACAACTACCAAGAAAGAAGCTCACGTTGCATTGCCTTCAAGCACTCCTTTAGCTATGGGACTGGGAGCAAACTTGTCATCTGTTTGGCTTATTGTAACTTATCTCTGTTTTGCTTTGAATGGAGGCTATCCATTCTCCCAACCTCATGTCTTGGAACAGCTGGTCTCTGCCTGGTGGTACTGTCTGGAAAGGATGTGAGGCCTTTGGAGCACAGGACCCAAAGGTAGGTCTTAAGAGTTATACTTCAAGTCTGCTTCCTGATCTCGAGAGATGTCAGCCACCATGCCTTCCCTACCTTAAAATGGTGCTAAAATAAATCTATCTGGAGTTGTTTTGTCCCAACAACAAAGGCAATACACCTTGCTACAGGAAACGGCATACACTGTCTCTTGATGAATATTTGTGGAATGGGAGGATGAACTAATCAAGAGATTTATGAGTTTCTGTTTCAGCTCCTGTCATTTGTTAGCCTTCTTGGGAGTTAAGAGGCCAAAGAAAACGTGGGCAGATATGATAAATATAAGACTTATAAAAATGATGAACTTATATACTGTCTTTGTCACATATACTGTGTGTGTGTGCGTGTGTGTAAAATTCCCATGTATGACATCATCAGTATAAACCAATTCACTGTGTTTTCTATTTCTAGAGCTTTACTTGTCATTCTGTTACCCTGTACACTTCTACAGTAGAATGTCAACAAGGTTAGAGATGACTAGAAACAACATTAGGGGTAGAGTAGAGGAATGCAAGGTGAGGAAGGCAGGAATCATATAATCAGAGTTGGCAGCACCTGTCCCTAAGTGGCATATCTTAGGCTGGGCCACAGGACACAACAGCCTCCCCTTCCTCTCCCATGCCCTGTTTTTTTTTTTTTTTTTTTTTTTTTCATTTTCCTTTCATGCTACTATGTTAGAAAAGTCATTGTAGCACACGAAAATCAATAAAAATTCAATTCCGAATAATAGTTCTCTGCAGCTCAGCAACACCAGGGAGTTATCGGCTCATTCAATGTTCTGGCAGTTAATGTAAGGAAATAAAAATAATTTACTCATTCAAACCAAATCAGCCAGTGAAAAATCATAGACATTTTTTAATAGTCATAGTCAAAGCCATTTGTTAAGATGCAGGAAGATGACACAATGTCCCATTTGTTGTCCAACTACAAGGATTTCAAATCGGGTTTGAATCTTTCCCACTGTTTCTTCAGGAGGAACAACAAACCACATTTGTCATACATAAGAGGAATTTTGTAACTCAGCCAAATGCAGGTCATTTGTTGTAATAAAAGGGCTGATTCCAAGGCATAGCAGATGCCCAGCAGATAATGGAAGTCAGGGCCCAGTGCCTCTATTTGGTTCTGCCTCAGTCCTTGGATCCTAAACAGTAACGGCCTGAGACGTCAGTTACTGACTCCAGTTCCCCAGAGAAACATGAAAAGCATCCTGCCAGGTGACGGTGTACTATCTGTGCCTCTCTGGCCAGCTTTGCTAAACTCCTTCTGTTTTGCTCTAGATTCTAATGACTCATATTGATACCGGCTATTCATACCATTCAAGCTGGTCCTCACCCTGACTTGGGTCTTCCAGGTCTGACTGCTGCTGTGAGATGTAATTGAATAACCACTGGTTGTAGGACAGACTTCTGCATAGAGATTCCTTTATTGCTTTTGTTGTTGTTGGATTTTATGTGTGTGTGTGCGCACGTGTGCATGTGCATGTGTGAGTCTTGAGACAGGTAAAGCCTTGACTGTCCTAAACTTGCTTTGTAGACCAAGCTGACCTCAAACTCACAGAGATCCGCCTGGCTCTGCCTTCGGAGTGCTGGGATTAAAGGAGTGTGCCACTGTCCCCAGCAACATAGATGAGGCATCCGCCAACCCCCGTCCTAAAATCCCTGAGTATCCCAGCTATTCCAGCTATAGCTAACTCCTGCTTCTACCTAGTGGCCACTTCTGCCACAGATGAACCAACACGGCATTCTCCATGTGACTTCCTCATATTACAGCAATCTGCTGTCTGTGTCTACTGACACCCTGTGATGTTTGGCCAAGACAAAGAGTCCTGACACACAAAGACTGCTCGAGGCTGATAGCATGGTCATAAAATGACTTTTGGGCCATCAGATACTTTGTGCTCTGTGATTCTGCTGGAAGATGGTTGTCATTCATAAAACATTTTATAACTAGCATTCTCTGTCATTTCCCTCCAGACTAGTAGCATGAACTATTAAGTAGCAATGGCACTGTGGGAGAAGAGGTCTGGCTTTACCAGCGGTGGGGAAACACCTGATGTCTAGACATAGCTTCAGGTTTATGGGAGGACTTTGAGAACCTAGCCTAGCACAATACATTGTGCTTTGCTTCTCCTGTTTATAAGGACAAAAAGAAATGCACTTAGACGCTATCAAAACCCAAGAATATGCTGACAGTCAGGAAGCTGGAAATCTTAATTATGAATCGGAGACAGGTGGAAATCAAATGTACCTTCAGCCAGGACTTCAATGAACTGATCAGTCTTAAGAGAACCAAGTCTCAAGAAAGTTGTAAAATGACCACACAAGGAGATAAAGAGAGCCAGCACAACCCAACAGCTGGGCTGCCACTAACTCCTTGCAGTACATACTTTGTTATCTGTTCCTCTGCCCCACCGGAGCTGGTCTCCTCTCACCATTCCATCAGGATGAACCCACCTTCTTCATGACCATGTGTTTCTGCTTCTCTTGTGTTTTGAACTTTCTGTTATCAGCACCAATTACTTATTTTTTAGTATCAGATCATACTCAGACAAGCAATAAACCACAAGCTCAGGGGTCTTTGTTCTTCGTGAATGAGACTTCATAATGGTCAATGTATGCGGCTGTTTGCTAGGCATCTATATTTGGCCCAATGGGCACATGTGGGATATATATGGTGCACAGCAGGGCCAAAATGACTGAGAAACCACTTAGCACAATTTCCCCAAGGAAGGTGCTACAGGTAGGGACACTGCATAAAGAAAGCATCCAGGCTAAGGATTCCTTGTGTTTGCTTTGTCTCTAAGTAACAAGGAAGAAATTTCTTAGTCTAGACTATATTGATTATCTGGGTATATACATGAAAGATAGCCAAAGCTTCAATAAATTATATTAAAATGTTTCAACAATTTTTGACAGAGAAACATATGAACATCTTTTTTTAAAAATATTTTTATTCATTTATTCTTGTTACATCTCAATGGTTATCCCATCCCTTGTATCCTCCCATTCTTCCCTCCCTCCCATTTTCCCCTTATTCCCCTCCCCTATGACTGTTCCTGAGGGGGATTACCTCCCCATGTATATGCTCATAGGGTATCAAGTCTCTTCTAGGTAACCTGCTGTCCTTCCTCTGAGTGCCACCAGTTCTCCCCTCCAGGGGACATGGTCAAATGTGAGGCACCACAGTATGTGAGAAAGTCATATCCCACTCTCCACTCAACTGTGGAGAATGTTCTGACCATTGGCTAGATCTGGGTAGGGGTTTAAAGTTTACCACCTATATTGTCCTTGGCTGGTGCACAAATCTGCCTATCATAATGTTCTACTTGTAGGTTTCTAGGATCCTCTGGATCCTTCTACTTTGCTATTTTCCCATGCTTCTCTCATCTAGAGTCCCAATAGGATGTCCTCCCCTCTGTCCCAGTTTCCGGGTAAGTGAAGGCTTTCGTGGGACATGCCCCTTGGGCTAGTATACAGATATAAGTGAGTATATACCATTTGATTCTTTCTGCTTCTGGGTTAACTCACTCATTATGATCATTTCTAGCTCAATCCATTTATCTACAAATTTCGGGAACTCCTTGTTTTTAATAGCTGAGTAGTATTCCATAGTGTATATGTACCACAGTTTCTTTATCCATTCTTCTACTGATGGACACTTAGGCTGTTTCCATGTTCTGGCTATTATGAATAAGGCTGCTATGAACATGGTTGAGCAAATTTTCTTGTTGTGTTCTGGAGCATCTTCTGGGTATATTCCAAGGAGTGGAATAGCTGGGTCTTGAGGAAGCCCTATTCCCAGTTTTCTGAGATAGCACCAGATAGATTTCCAAACGGCCTAACGGCCCAGGCCTTAATGTCAACAATTAATAAATGGGACCTCATGAGGCTGAGAAGCTTCTGTAAGGCTGGAGACGCTGTCAAGAGAACAAAGCGACAGCCTACAGACTGGGAGAAGATCTTCACCAACCCTACATCTGACAAAGGTCTAATATCCAAAATATATAAAGAACTCAAGAAATTAAACACCATCAAACCAAATAACCCAACTGAGAAATTGGGCTTGGAACTAAATAGAGAATTCTCAACAGAGGAATATCAAATGGCTGAGAAACACTTAAAGAAATGCTCAACCTCCTTAGTCATCAGGGAAATGCAAATCAGAACAACTATGAGATTCCATCTTACACCCATCAGAATGGCTAAGATAAAAAATTCAAGTGACACCACATGCTGGCGAGGGTGTGGGGAGAGAGGAACACTCCTTCATTGCTGGTGGGAATGCAAACTAGTACAGCCACTTTGGAAATCTATCTGGCGCTCTCTCAGAAAAATGAACATCTTTAAAAATTATTAGGTAAACTTTGGAAATCTATCTGGTGCTATCTCAGAAAAATGGGAATCTTGCTTCCTCAAGACCCAGCTATTCCACTCCTTGGAATATACCCAGAAGATGCTCCAGCACACAACAGGGACATATGCTCTACCATGTTTACAGCCACCTTATTAATATTAGCCAGAACATGGAAACAGTCTAAGTGTCCCTCAGTAGAGGAATGGATAAAGAAACTGTGGTACATTTCAGCTATGGAATACTACTCAGCTATTAAAAACAAGGAATTTCTGAAATTTGTGGACAAATGGATTGAACTAGAAATGATCATAATGAGTGAGTTAACCCAGAAGCAGAAAGAGTCAAATGGTTTATATTCACTTATATCTGGACACTAGCCCAAGGGGCATGTCCTATGAAAGTCTTCATTTATAAGGGAGGTAGGACAGAGGTGAGGACATCCTGTTGGGACTTTAGGTGAGAGAAGCATGGGAGAATGGGGAAATAGAAAGATCCAGAGGGTCCTAGAAACCTACAAGAAGAACATTATGACGGGCAGATCTGGGCCCACGGGTCCTGCTCAAACTATGACACCAGCCAAGGAATTACGTGCAGTAAACATTTAACCCCACCCAGATCTAGCCTATGGTCAGGACATTCTCCACAGTTGAGCGGAGAGTGAGGACCTACTTTCACACAAACCCTGGCGCCCCATATTTGACCACGTCTGTCCCCTGGATGGGGAGGCCTGTTGGCACTCAGAGGAAGGATAGCAGGCTACCAAGAAGAGACTTGATACCCTATGAGCATATACAGAGGGAAGAGGACCCCCTCATTCACAGTTATAGGAGAGGGAGTAGGGAGAAAGTGGAAGAGAGGAAGGAATGGGAGGATACAAGGGATGGGATAAATATTGAGATGTAAAAATGAATGAATTAATAAAAACATTTTGAAAAAATTATTAGGTAAAAATATAGCATATTTTAATAGTATTAAATGAGATAGATATATACTAATGGAATATTTTATATCTTTTTAAATCATGCCTCATGGGAATACCTATTTATAGGGAATATCTATAAATCCCATATTCTGTATGGTAGTATGATTGCATTTTTGGAATACTAATAATGAAATTGAGTTCTAGGTGAATATAGATAACAGCCAAATCAAAGTGCTTTTGATGAAAGAAGGCAAAACTCAGAGATACAGTGACAAATTCATAAGCTTTTCTGGGCTGCTCAATTCTCAAGCAGCACACACAGAGTCCATCTTCCTCCTGTTAGATTTCCCAACTTTAAGGTGCTTTATTCACTCCTATAGGCACTGGCTTGCAGCCTGGCATCTTGATGAGAGTTCCAAGGCACAATGAACTCCATGGTTGATGGAACCAAGTTTTAAGACCGACACAGACATGAAGAATCATCCCTGACTTTCCTGCGTGACCTCCACAGCCCTGCACAGGAAATTAGAGAGCTATGAACTTGCAATGAGTTTCAGAAGAAATGACCTAAAAATAACCTCAAGCATTCAGTGCTCACCACCTCATTCCTACTCTCCACCATTACTTCAGAGGGAGGGAAGAGGAAAGGGGGGGGGAGGGGAGAAAGAGGCACAAAGGAAAAGTCAACCTTGCAGCAAGAAGAAATATATTTTAACTGCATTTGTTAGATCTTTGATTCTTCCCTCACCCCGAACTCCCCGAGGTGAGGAAGGTCAACCAGGACAATATGTGGCTAGTGTCACAAGCACGGAAACTACAGAATAGTCACCAAATACCTAGCCTGGCCCCAAAGTACATCTTTGTGAAAAGAAAAGAAAAGAAAACAACAACAGATTTGCTTCCCTTAACCCTATCTTACCACATCATGGAGGATCCAGGTAATAATTTAGACCAAAACTTCCTAGAATTCAATCCATACTTGATGCTAAATATTATAAGAAGACCTAGTAAGTAACACATATGAGATAAAAGCTACAAAGAAACCCACCCACTTGAGCTTCCCTTTCCAGGAAAAGAAAACCAAAAAGGGCTCTGAACCAGAGTTCAATTTGGTAATTAGTAAAAGAAAACTATCTACCCTGTCTGTAACAGAGAGAAGGGACATACTACAGTATGAAAGTGGGGTGAACTCTCATGGAGCCAGTGGTAAACTTGAAGAGTCATTTTGGTGAGTTGAGCCATGAGAAGAGCATAATCCAGTCCTTTATTTTTTCCCTTTGGAAAAAAAAACCACTAATTGGTTTCGGATTTTTATAGAATGTAATTTTATCATATAGATTCCCACTACTTTCCCCAACTCCTCCCAGATTTACCCCTCCACTCCTTTTTCCAACTTTATATTCTTTTATGTTTTTAGTAAGCTAATGACTCTAACTTGTGATGCCCATGCACTCATGATTGGGTACCATCCACTGGAACATGGTGGACCTACCAGGGACCATGCTCTTAAGAGAAAACTGACTCGCACATTCCCTAAAGCAATCAACCATCTACAGCTCCTTAGTGGAGTGGAGACTAATGAGCTCTTCCTGGAGTTAGTAGAAAGAAGGAAGGCCAACGTCTGCAAAATGACCAAGTGTTCTTGTCCTTCCTACTAAGGATTATGATGTCAACGTTCTTGAGCAGATCTGGGTGACCTTAACTTCTGAGTTTCTCAATGTGACTATCTATCATCTGGGGAAGGTGCTAGCAATTAGTAGAGCTTAAGGCTAGTTGGCTGAGCCTAGAACATGATTCCAGATTTCCTGATTTGACTTTTTTCTTTTGTTCCAATTCCTTTCCTGTAAATATTTAAGTCTTTCAACTCTTCATGTTTACATTGCATCATCACCTAGCCCTGAAATGGTCACTTCCAGCCATGCTGTAGCTCTTCTCTATATAGTCCACTATTTGTAAACAGTTATTCATCTCTATCCTCCATACTTTCCATCTTCCTGCTAATTCCTTAGTCTACACAATCTAAGATCCCTTCTCTCATTAGTTGTCCTTGGTCAATGGAGCTCTCATGTCAGACCTAATGGGCACATTGACAATCTTCCCATCAGGTGTAGAAACAGTGAGGTTGTGACCATTTATTCCTCACAACCATGTCCACTTATTTTCTCTCCTGCTTTTATCTTTCTTGTGGGCTTCTCTGCTTCTCTCCACACATCTTAGGAGAGTTCGTTCATAGCTCACCAACCTTTCCACTTCCTCAAGCAGTTTGAGAGCTGGAGAAGATACAGAATGGAAAAGTACCATAGGTATTCCTGCTAAAATCTGTTTCTCTAGTAATTCCAGTAAAAAAGCATCCTGATCACCAATTTTCCAGGGACTCTAATTTAGGCCTTATAATTTATCTTACACCCAGGCTTTCAGGTTCAAGAGTATAACTGCATCATTAAAAATTAACCATTGCCTATCACTCCGGCCATGCCTATCTTCACATATCATGATCAAACACTGAACTTGATACCTTGTTCCTGAAACTCATTTCTTGTGCTACATTCACAATTACACTTAATAGAATAACTAGCAATTCGGTTTCTTATGCCAGAAACCTAGAAAGCCCCTTATTTAATGCACCTAAAGTTCTTTACTTTACCTTTTCAGTTTCATTTTTCAACAGCCATATGCTCATGCTCATGGCCCTTTCTTGGAGCCTCCACTTTGTCCCCTTCTCTTTCACTTGCATCATCGGTACAAAGGTTTAGGCCTGAATCCGCAGTGTTGTTCTCTTTAAGTCCTTTGGGCACAGTGAATGGGAAGACTGGAGGGGTTAAGACATTATATCACCTCTATATTGCATGTGAAACCTCAATGGGCCAAACCATGTCCTGGATGAATCTGAAGTCTTAGCTGAGGACCCAAATACTTTCCTTGCTTGTCCTACCTCCTTCTCTCAACTTGTACTATTTCCTATTATCTTGTATTTTTATTTACTATAATCATGTATTAAATATCATAATCTGAATACCTGTGAATCCCTGGTGATCGAAACAGTCTTGGCTCTGGGCCACTGCAGACTGTGAAGGCTTCAATTAAAGATCTTCAACCAATAAGGTCAACACAAATACTGCAAAATTCAAAACTCTGGAAAATGTGAAGCCCTTCTGACCAAGCACTTTGGAGAGGAGACAGTCACCTTACACATGAATCTTTTTGTCTACTCAAGCTCTCTTCCCTGGTCATACCCAAGTTCCTTTGTATCCCTGAGTGCAGATTCCTTTCCAGAGAAATCCTCCATGTTGCTCAGGAATTACCTTTCGTAGTAACTCAAGAAGTGTATCTTGGACTCCTGAGATCTGCAACTGTCCTGGTGGCTCCTCATACTCCACTGAAAATTCATCTTTACAAGTGTATCTCTCTCTCATTACACTGTGAACTCCTCAAAGAAGGGACAGTATTTTGCTCTGGGGCTGCCTAAAACATGCAGGGTACTGAACTATTCTCAGATGCTTGACTCTTCCCTTAAGTTGGCATCCCTCTGCTACTTATGAAGCATCTGGTAAGTAATCCTGCCTTCCCATACTTAGAAAGATGGGACAGGAGCCTACAAAGAATCACTAGGCACAAAAAGTATGCAAAGATCATGAGACTTCATTTCTTTTTGTTGTTATTGTTTGTTTATTTTGTTTTCCAACTGGTAGTTTGTCAGAAGGTATACTTAGTGTAAAGACTGAATATTGATTGAAGTAAAATCTATTTTCCCCTTGCCAATAAACCTTTACTGGGGTTTGAATAGAAGTAACCATCTTCAAGAAATTCAAAGTCAATTTCCCTAAAGGAATAGCAGACCAAATTAACCTGTGATT
Organism: Acomys russatus; assembly: GCF_903995435.1. Classification (NCBI taxonomy): domain Eukaryota; kingdom Metazoa; phylum Chordata; class Mammalia; order Rodentia; family Muridae; genus Acomys; species Acomys russatus. Next base: position 19,494,313 of record NC_067163.1, read on the forward strand.
TCATTGAAAGGCAGTGGCTATGTTTCTGCAAATCCTTCTTGGTAAAAATAATGAATGGCAAAAAATAGCACAAAATAATAGTCTCTAAGGAAATTTCATTTCTCCCTAACACATTTTTTTTTTCAGTAGACCCAGACCTTTAAGGTTGTCACTCATAGATGTGCATGTGTTAGGCAAAGGTAGGCCAATCTCTATCAGGAGTGTACAAATCATTGCTCTTTGTTCAAAGAGACACAGTTTCTATAGATAAGTTTTTCATACTCCATGCTGAAGTGCATCTACTGGCAAGAGAGGCAGGGCCATCTATGGGTGGAATCTACGAAGATGAGGCACACAAAATGCTTTGATGTTTACAGCTCCATCCTCAAAATTCATTCAGATTTGTCATTGTGTCCTGTGCTGCTCATGATTATTTCTACTGACCTAAGAGGAGTGTGCACTATGTTGTCTCCACGGCTTTGCCTTTGGAAAGAAACTAAGTTTGTAAATATTTTTTAAAAAGTTGGATCTGTACAGAATACACACATTTTCATTATTCTCCCCTTAAGTTTAAACAATAGAGCAGAATACGGTAATTTGTAGAGATTCACTAGAAAATGCTGAGCAGTTCAATTCCAACAACAACAAAGAAATCCCCAGTCCAAAATGCTCCTAAATCTGATGGTCAAAAATTTTGTGAATTTGGAACATTTGTGAGGGTTTGGGCTGGAGATGAGTAAAGCAGTTGTAGTTACCTGAACATTTCTTAGACTCTGCAACCCAAAAATTCTGGTCCCAAGACTTTCAGACAACATATGTTCAATATCCACAAAGTAGTGTAAGCACTCCAGAGATGACTTACAGAATACAGTTGGGGGGTCCAGTATGATGTCATTTAACATAAGGCGCTTGAGCAATGAAGGATTTACACTATGGGACCCCATAATCCTATGCACATTGAGGGCTTCAGAGAGATGAGCCACACTGATCTTGTGGCATCACTAGTATCTGACATGCAGACAGCATTTTGAGGAAATAGTTCAAAACAACCTATCATGTCAAATGATCTTTAATGTAGTTTGTCCTGTGTCTTCCTACAGGTACATAATGACTGCACATGTTCAGAAAGAGCAATGCTGCCATGATTAGTGTCCGTTCATCGCATGAGGAGACCGCTCACTCACAGTCCCATTGCTGCTGTATTAGACTAAACACTTAGCTAAGGTAGAGTGTGATGGAATTTTCCACTACAAATTTACTAGCTCAATAAGTAGACATGGAAAGAGAGTGAGAGTATGTAAACATGCTAAGAACCCTGAAATTCTTACCCATTAGCTTCGGCCTCCATAACACTGCCTATCTATATATAGTCACTGAGATTATGACAGACATCTTTATTCTATAGTAAATAAGAAGTATCCTTCTCCTTTCTTTAGTCTGTTTCTCTCTCTCTCCCTCTCTCTCTCTCTCTCTCTCTCTCTCTCTCTCTCTCTCTCTCTCTCTCTCTCTCTCTGTGTGTGTGTGTGTGTGTGTGTATACACAAACACTTACGTGTATGTATGTAGGTGCACCTGTGTGTGTGTGGAAGCCAGAGCTTGACATTGGGTATTGCCCTTGATTGTTTTTGACCTTAGTTTTTGAGTCAAGTAAGCTGGGCGTTCACCAACAGGCTATAGAAGCCAGCCAGCAAACCCAAAGGATCGTCTCACCTTTACCTCCTGAGTGCTGGGATTGCAGGTGTACACCTCAGACCCATTTTTTGTGGGTGCTGGGTATCTGAACTCCACTTTCCCTGCTTATACAGCACGCGCATTTCCCATGAGCATCCTCCCCAGCTGCTTCCTTTAGCTATTCACACTCAATCAATGTGAATTCTTACTTAATGAGTTATAATCCTTTGCTATTATTTATTTCTATGTTCAAATTGTCCAACCGAGGAAAGCCCCTTTGTGTGTGGCTGTATTTATTTTGCACAATGGAAAAAAAATATACTGAGGGACATTAGCCAAAATAACTGGTCATTATGCTTCAAAATTCTATGTCACAGAGGACAAAGGAAGACTGAAAAATCATGTGAGTTACAAAAAACAAAGGAGATTTCACACCTAACTGTAACACAGAAACTAGACCTCTGTTACAAAGTACCATTTCTGCATATTGGCAAAGAATGAAGTTATTTAAGTTGGGTAATAGTATTCTATCAAAGTCTTTTCATAATTACACTATAGCTATGTCATAAAGTGTACTTAGTTAGGGCAATGAAGGGAGAAATGGTACCGTATAAAAGAATTCCACAAATGTCTGCATCTAATATATCTAGGCATATGATACATATTGCTAAAGGAGAGTGTGTACAACATACATTTTAAAAACTTATAATGGAACTAAAGAACCTCTGTTGCCAGTGACATCAATGCTATTGTCAACCTACAGCTGTGTATATCTGCATAAATTTATGGTGGCTTTTGTAAACAGGCCTTCTATAAGATCAGTTATACAAACATTGAGGACATATAATTGTCTTGTACAACATGGCATGGGATTACACTAGCAGGTGACTGTAGGCTTACTGTTTCATTCTTTTTGTTGTAATTTTGAAGAGAATTCTACTTATTAAAATATATTTACTTCAGAACAGTTTCACAGGGTAGGTTGGCAGTAGCCTCATCTGTATCATAAGGGAATATGCCACCTGGGTAAGTAGGCAAGCACAAACCTACCTACTGGTGCACTTCCAGGGAACACATCCTACTGTTCAGTGAGACAGGATCACAGAGACACAAATACAGAAAGAGTGGTAACAGCAAGAAGGGTCAATGTTAGCCTGAAAATTCTCAGTAAATGCTGTAACCTTTGCTAAGGTCTATTATGATGTCAAAATGTGCTTGGGAATGCATCTCAATGTTGACTGGGATCTCTATTTAGCCTAATGACCTTGAACCTGTGTTCACCTTCAGAGTGCTGGGATTACAGGATATTGATGGAGTGAAGAGGATCAGTTGTAGGATCTGCTGAATGCTAAGCAAGCATTCTACCAACGGAGCAACACCCTTCACTCTTGATATCATTTCAAAATCTACAAATGACCCTACTATCCTCTGTCTGCCCTAGATAGCTAATATAATAGCCATAAATTCTCAAATATCACTGCCAGGCATGTGCATCTTGCTTCTCTGTGTATAATGCACAGGGAGCTGCAGTAGCAGCATCACTGAGCCACCACTGGTCGTGTCTAGCGCCAAGCTCTAGTCACGTTTTTCACCTTAGTTCCTAGACCCAGTGATACTGGTTTTGTCGCAAAAACAGTGTTCTGCCAAATCCTATATGATACAATTTGAGGGTTTCCCTAGGCTTCCAAGGTCAGTAATTTCCTTTTTTTTTTTTTTTTTTTTTTTTCATACAACTGTTCCATGTATCACCTGATTTTCCAGGGGGTGGCTTTGCAGGTGTTATGTTTCATTTACTTGTGCAGGGCTCAATGCATGCTTTAATAAACTGCTGTCATGGTCCGAACTCTTTTAACTTTTAAACACTGGACTTTGTTCATTGTGCACCAGGGCTGAGAAAGCATGCTCCTGGCTCTGTAAGCCTCTGTGGCACCTTTCTGCAACCCTGACACTCATTAGCAGGGGGCTTGGTGAGAAAACCAGCACCAGCATGGTTTCCAGTGCATGCAATCGCACCCCATGGTGTGTAGCCTAGCTACTGGACCGTAGCTGTATTTCAACCACCACTCATCCCTTGACTAGATGATTTTAAGCAGTTTACAACAGAGGCTAAGACTCTCATATCCTTCAAGGATACCCAAAATTAATTTAAGGTTATAGAAAATGACTGGCCTTTGGAAGAAAAGTATATTATTGGTCTTTCTTAACTTTGGGGGAACATTCTGTCATGGAAATTAAGGTTTCAGACTTTTGTGCAGTTTACACAAGGTATTTAAGATTGGTTTCCACAATGCAGGCATATGTGGACAGAGCGTATTGGACCAGAGCAGGCAGGGTAAGCAGCTAAGGCCACATATGCAAGACAAAGGTCAACAAGGCTGTAATGCCTCATCCCTTCATTTCCCTTTTGACCTGTTTTTACCACAGTGCTGATGATTAGCAGGCAGCTCCACACAGGAGAAGCCAGACACGATTCTTCCATGTTCTTATTAGCGATACACTCACAAGGAAGCCAGACAGCTGGGCAGCATCGTGATAAACAATGAACAGGTGTCCTTTCATGAAGAGGAGTCAGGCTTTGCACGGATGGCATCGCTATTCAGAAAGATATCCACAACAAATGGGACATATAGGGTCTGCATGAGACTCAGAAGTCAAAAGAAAAAAAAAATGAAGGTAACAATGGTGGAACCTTGAGGCTGTCTATAATAAAAAAAAAGAAATGAATTCACAAAAGACTTCAAAATAAGTTTGATTATAGATATCTGGAAAACAGTCCTAATAAATGCTGTGGGAACACAGAGACGGCACTTGGAGTTGTGGAATTTGGAAAATGGGGATCCTACAGACTAGGCTTGTCGGTGTCCAAGTTGGTCTATGAGACTGGTGAGGCGAGCAGGGTTAAGGGACTGGTTAAGCTGGGGTCTGTGAATGTGGCTCAAGTACAACAGTCCTGCTATAAAGGCATAAGGTAAGAAGAAAGAGTCGGAGACAGGGAGAGGGGAGATGGAGCTATGTGTATGCCCATGGCAGAGTAACGAAAGGAGGCAAAGCAAAGGCAGGAAAACAAGCTCCAGACCTCTGACCTGAAACATTGACATCCAAGCATCTAAGACACTGGTTCTCAACCTTCCTAATACTGCGACCCTTTAATGGGGCTCCTCATATGGTGACCCCCAACCATAAAATTATTTTCCTTGCTAATTTATAAATGCAATTTTGCTATTTTCCTATTGTTGTTAATTGTAATGTAAATATCTGTGTTTTCTGATGGTCTTACGTGACCCATGTGAAAGGGTCGGTCGACTCCCCTTCAAAGGGATCACGACCCATAGGTTAAGAAAACTGATCTAAAACGTACCAGTGACTCAAGTGAAGCACAGCACATCTGTGAGGATGTCATGGGGAAAAACAGGCATGGAAGGTTACATATAAAAATGGTAAAGTGTGTGAACATTTATTTATCCCTATATTTAATTTTGCAAGCAGGACACAGAGGCACTGGCAGGGTTCCGAATATATAATCACTTATTTAAGGCAGGAAGCTGAGATGCACAATGGAGACAGCTTAATGCCTTTCCCCCGTCGATTTTCAAAAAGAAACCACCCCCAAAAGCAAAGAAAAATAATCCTGTTTTCACTACAGCATGTAAGTATAGAGCACCCTGTGGCAGTAAATGAGATTTTTCTAATTTTTCATTCATCCTTGGCACAATCACATAGATATTTTAGAAGCATCTGAAATAAACATCATATTTACATTTTGTTTAGCATGTACCAATTTATGGGTGTTTTTTTTTTTAAATCAACAAAATAGTGGATTCCCACTGTGTATTCTTCCAAGTGACCAACTTGCTACAACAAGCTCAATAACAAGATAGGAATACTTCTGTATTTCTCAGTCCCAAATTAGGAGAAGTACCCAAATGTCAAGGAGGGTATTCTTGACCAAGGATTTAATGTTACAGGCACAACACCTCATAAGCAGATGAAGGAGCTGAAGAAAAACAGGGAATAAAGGAGCGCGCTAAGCTGCCAAATGTTCACCCATGAAAATAAACAACTACGAATAATTGAGTATTCCTGGTTTTGACAACGGTCCAGCAGCAGATGCCATAGCGTGCTGTCTCCTCCAGCCCAAATGAACCAGACGGATGAGGGAGGGCCTGTGGGAGTTGTTCCCTACAGACAGACTTTTGCCAGCTTGGTGAGGGTCAATGTAGGCTGCCTTTATTTATTTTTACCTTTCTAAACTCAGTTTGGTAACTAGGTCTCAGCTATTCCCAGCCCCCGGGAGTTGATGGCCAGCCAACTCCTCCCTGTTATAATAGAGTGCTTACAGGGACTCAGTTAAGGTGGATGACACAAATGCGTACACACTAGAACTTGGCCACGAGGAGGTTCACAACTGACTCGTAAATGAAAAGGGAAAGCAACTTCCACGTTTCTCAAGAAAACGCTCGAATGCACATAAAAGTTTCCATGATCTCAGGTGTCTACCTAACAGAAGGCAACTCACAGGGTGTGGCAGTAAGAATACCCAAGGCTACCCCTGCTTCGCTAACAGCTAGGTAGCTGTCCCCATCAGTCATGTTATCTACCTTTTTGCAACAAGTTGAATAAAGAGGCCACATGACATGCTAAACGGAGTAAATAAAAACTCCTCAAATAGTGGTTCATACATTCTCACGACTTGTTACGGGAAGGAAGGTTCTACACAAGCTAGCGGCACTCACATCCAGGAGTCTCATTAGAAATTCTCAGAGACCTTATGCTAGGCTTCCTGAATCACCTGGACTGGCTCGCCAGTATAATATGAGAACCACGTTAGTTGCTGATTGGCATGATGGTGCATGCTGAAGTTTTGGAAATAATGGTCTTGGGCAAGATATCCCAATGGTATCTGCTCACTGACTCAGAATCCTTAGCAATATGTGCAGTTGCCTGGGCCTTCTCCCACAGCCATATCCAGACTATCTACCAGAGGAGACAACACTTTGCATCTGAAACTTTTACCCCCAAGGGAGGCCACTTTGAGGATGAGCCATAAAATTCAAGAGAAGAATTTTTCTTACTGTTGCTTCCTTTAAAAACTGAGCAACCTCCAGACAGCAGCATACAGAGAGTCTCCTGGTGTTGGTAGAGATTAGCAACCGTGATCCTATCAAGATGCTCCTGTCATTAGGTCCATCAGCTCAACGTCCCAGTTGCCTTGGAGCTTTTGCCCAGTGCACTTTAAAATTTGTTAAATCCTTAATGGCTCCTTGGCTCGATCCAGGAAGCATAAGGAGATCAGGTGTTGAAACAGAACAGTTCACTGAGTACTACAAAGATGACAGTAAATTGTAAAGTCCCTTCAGATGATGGTCCTCATGTTCATAAGCTGCATGTATCTATCAATGATTATTTAGTACTCTGAGATGCCTCTGTTACTTAAAAAACAATCTTGGAAAGAGGGAAGGTGGTAACAATTATATCTAATTTGCCTATTTGTTCACTGAAAATGAAGATTATCCTCACTGCAATGTGCTATTTGCTAGGAAGCACTTATACGCAGAAGTCAGAACTCTTCTCTCTTACTCTAATAAAATAGGAAAATTATTTTAAAAGTGTTTTTCCTGAAAGTGAATAAAACATCCAAGTAAGATCCTGAAGGCACCCCCACATACACTTCTGATGCCATTACACTAGTTAAATTTCAATTTACATGTTAATGCACATTGGTCCCCAAGTCAAATGCAATATTTAATGACAAATCATGTCTTGGCTTGCATAAATAATTTTAAATAAATTAAAGAGCCTCTAACTTGCTACATGGGAAGAAATTAAAAAATATGTTGCCAACTCTATTCGAGAACACATTAAGTGAATTGTATAAAATGCGCTATGACGATATTCTGATATTTTTTCTTGACAAAATTATTTTGTATACAAATGAGCTTATCATATGAAAAGGACAAATGATTTATTTTGCATCTTTAGAGAGGATAACAAGACTGTTATCTCAGTGTTGTACAAAGGTCAAATGATTAAAAGGAAAAGTGATATAATGAGAAATGCCTATTCCATTATAGATAGTTTCTCATCTCTTCTTTCATTGTGATTGGAAGAGAAGCCCAGGAATGGCTAACCTAGGACACTCAGTTAATGTCAGCTAAGCTCAGCTCATGTAATAGTGGTGGAGGGGACCAGACATACCACAAGGCATCTGGTGATAGCTGGAGAGTGCTCACTGAGAGCTTGTTTAAATAACTTGTATTCATGAATATCAGTAGTGCTCAGAACATCTCCATGACATAGGTATTGATTCATATATGGAGATATTAAGAGCAAGGAAAATGAGCTATGGTGTCCACTGGTGCACAACCAAGATGACGCAGGACAGAAATGGCAATGGAGCAGAGATGCAGAGTCTAGGCTCTTCTCTCCTGTCCCAAAATATATGCGAACTGGCAGACTGTAGGAGTGGAGCTGTGTGTCAGAAAGGCAAGGCTAACAGATGTGACAACCTCGGAAGGGCAACGTACAATGTGTACAGTCGAGGTGATGGAACATTAGAACAGGTGGGTTTAAACCATTCTTTGATGAAATCTGTAAACCAAGACATGAGGTTCGAACAGGCACACGGCACTCAGGAATTAAATGAACAGGAATGGAGACAGAAGACATCAGAGGTGGGCACAGACCAGGGAAACTATTTATAAGAGTTTGAAGAGTAGGTGACACCGACCTTGGAGAAAGAAAGTGAGATGAGGAGGAAAACAAGGAAACTCAGAAGAAAGAAACTGAGTGAGCTAGTGTTGAAATCTTCTATGGTGTTTCCTCCACTCAGTTGAGGCTGAGGACCACAGATATATACCCTAACTTGACTAGGGCTGAGTGTTCTGCATGGCTTGAGTGAGGCCACAGAGGGAACACAGAATTGGAATTATTACGGGACAAATGAATGCAAACATATTTCCTCTCTTGGTTGACCTGCTACTTTAAAGTCATGATATATTGGTTGGCTAATTTTAGTTAACTAAATAACGAATGGAAAAATATCTCTCCCAAGGCTCTCACACTGAGTATGGCTTATGAGGTGACCTCTTTTTCCTGGTCTATGTGGACCCACATGGCATCCAGGAGAGGCCTCCCAAGTTGCCAGTATTGTGAAGGTGAGAGGCATATTTTAAGAGGAGGATTTCATTTCCAAGGAAACATAAATGTCGTTGCCTATAGCAATTCACTCCTAGTCTTAATCCCTAAGCCATCAACATCTGCTATGAAGAATTCCTTCAGTCCTCAGATAAATCCCTCTTGTCCCATATTCTTTATGGCACTCTCAATGGGCAGTATTTGAATAAAACAACAATAATCGTCTCTGCCCTGCCCCTCCCAGTTTCCTTCCATAGCATTATTTCTTTCTTTATAACAGTCCTACTCATAAAAAGGAGGAGTCCAAGGATCTACAGAGCTGGGATAATGGGAACGGGTGGGATAAAGACACTCACAGAAGGAGGAGTTTATATATTACAAATCATGTTTAGATTATAGAGACATCAATGCTGAAATAGGATAGAGAGATTTTGGACTCCCCAGAAAAGCCATTTTCTTTCTTTCTTCTTTCCTCATTCTTTTACAACTATGCATTTTTTTTTTTTTTAAGTTATACTTGGGTCAAACAAATGCAGTTTAAAAACCTATTTCCATGTTTTAAGATTCACAGAGAAGAGACTTAACAGTAGGCTATAAAAATCCCTTAATGTTTTTAATGGCTTATTTTTGCAGACTGGCTGCAAAGTAGAATAAACAGCCACTGCTCAGCTTCCCCTCATGGGTGCATCCTTGAACTTCATCACTGACGGGGGGAAGCAGAGTGCATTTGTGTGGGCTTCTTATTCTCTGGAACATATTTTCCTGGTACTGTTAAGACATTTGAGTTCTGAGAATTCAGGTAGGATCTCTTAGGCAAACTGACTTGCTGATTGACCTCTGGAGAATATGATCAAAGGCTTTTGTTTTGTTTTGTTTTTTTCTAGACAGGGTTTCTCTGTGTAGCCTTGGCTGCCCTGGACTCACTTTGGAGACCAGGCTGGCCTCAAACTCATAGAGATCCTCCTGCCTCTGCCTGCTAGAGTGCTAGGATTACAGGCGTGCACCACCATGCCAGGTTATGATTAAACATTTTAAATGAGATTTTAAAGAACTGAACTTATTGGTGAAGGAAAAGTTCATCTTGATATCCTCTCATCTGCCTTCTACAGAAGCCCAGGACGTTTCCGATGGCCTCGTCGACTATATTTAACTTTTGTCTACAGTTCCAAGACACGAGGTCATCCCAAAGGTCATCCCCAAAGGTACTTACAGGCTATGCGCACAGAAGCCTTCCTGCTCTTGGAAGTCCCCAGGTGGCTCCATGCCACACATTGGCACCAGTAGTCCTCTGGCCCATGGAAGTCCTCCACCTGTTGCCGGGTGACATTGATAAACACTTCCCGGACCTTCAGGCCTGATGGGGAACACAGAGAACATTAGGTGAGGCCACTGTATTTCTCAATCACAGAGTTAAGGCTAGCCAAACCTTTTTCTTTTTAATTAAACAATTCTGTTTTTAATCAAGGCAAGGTTTTAATTACCGAGACAGTAATATATTACTGCTAATTAAATTCCACTAGCTGAGTGGGCTGTAAAGTGTGCACACCGAGTATTATCAACCAACGCAGTGCCATGCAATAGAATAGCATTCCTATTACACAGACCTGGTGCTCTTAGTCATTGTACAAGATGCACTGTGAAGAATATGTACCTAAGGTAATGTGTAGACGCCAATTGTGTCCACATACTAAGCTCAGAGACACGGTGTCAAGTTGTTCTTAGAGTAGCTACAGGGTTCTGTAGCCAAGGAAGTGTTGCTGTGACAGTATGGCTTGAAAGAAAAGAATAATAGCGTATGCATGAGAGATGGTATAAACAAAGGCTGAGAACAAAAAAAGCCTATGGGATTCAAAGCAAATGGGCGGGGCATGCAGGAGTCAGAGAAGCTGATCTGAGTCACACAACCCTGACAGGACCAAGGAAAATTCTCAGAGTAGTGGTGGAACAAGTGGATGGGACAGGGACAAACATCAAAAACAAACAAACATGACTTGACATCTGAGCTGGGGTAAAGCTGAAGACTTTGACCTTTCAATGAGATTGTGATGAATTTGCATTTTCCTTCTAATCACTAGAAATGTGCTCGGTACTTCTGAGCGGGGAGTGCAAACACCTTCATTCTTCTGACCGAGGACCACAGCAGTCCTTCTTTGGGAATGCTGGCTAACCTTCATGTAGTGCCAGGGATGAAAGGGGACAATTCTTCATAGACAATTACCTAATGACAAACAGGATGGCAGTCTCCGTAGTCCTCATGACCACAGACACTGCCTGACATTGGCTTAGTCGGAGCTTGAGTATGAAAGCCCAGTACCACAGTGAGTGCTAGAACTCTTCACTCACTGAATGTGCACATCACTCAAAGATGGGCTATGCTCCTCTATCCACATGATGTAGACAAAAAAATCCCATGGCTTGAAAAAGAAGAGTCATCTGTCTACATCCCCGGTTTATAGATGGAGGATCCTGTGGTGGTTGTCATCCCCTGCTTATGTCTTACAAACTAATACTCTGGCTTCTCACAATGAAATATGCCTATTGCTGTGCTCAATTTCTTGCTCTGGACTATGGAAATACGACTAACGTGTGAAAGAACTGAAGAAAAATTAAGTGCCTAATTTGGCTTTTCCCCTTTAAATTCAAAGAGAATTTAGGCGGCAGAAAAATTTGCCATGTATGATTGTATCCTGCTTTGTTGTGTTTGGTTGCCGTCTCTTGTAGTCTGCTCTTTTCTGAGGGAAATGAGAGTGGGGATGGGTCTGGGAAGGAGAGGAGGTGATGGAGATCTGGGAGGAGTAAAGGGAGGGGAAATTGGTCAGGATGTATTATTTGAGAGAAGAATCTATTTTCAACCTTTTTAAAAAAGGAAAGGAGCAAAAAAGCAACTGGGGGTGGGTGGGGACCACTACGATCAGAATGAGCCAAAAGCTCTGCACAGAAAAAAGTAGAAAAGCCACACAGAACTAATATATGATCCAGCTCTACCACTTTTGGGTATATATCCAAAGGAATTAAACTCAGCGTGCAATGGAGATGGCTGTACATGCATGTTCCCATGTGGCTCTACTCACAATAGCGGCCATGAAATTAGCTTATGGAACCACCAGCAGATGAACAGATAAAGAACATGTGCTATATATTCACAATGGATTATTATCCTGCCATTAAGAACAAGAGTATTCTATTTATTTACAAGATAACAGGTGGCAGCATATGATAAGCTTGAAAGATAAAAAATGTGGTCCAGCCCCTTTTCCATTCTCATTCTGTCTTGTGAGTGTATTAAATCCATCTCAGAATGGCTCAGAGGGGTCACATTTCCGAGTCCCATCTAGGATCGAGGGGAACAGCCTTGTCATGAATTCAACATCAGGACGGCTCAGTGACTGTTCCATTTCCGATGCTCTTAAAGGGGTTACAAAGCAAAGCCAACACAAATCAAGCGCTCCTGTACACAATGTAGTCCCCTAATCAGCATTATCAAGGTGGCAGGTCACAAATGACATGGCCACACCTGCAAATGTACATTAATTGTCTCGATGAGGCCTCTTTCAGACGTGAGATTTTTGGTTGGTCAGATCATCCCTTCTAAAAGAATCCTTAAAACATCATGATTTCTTTATATCTCTCTTGTTTTACTCAGCATGATAAAATAATGCTTCTTTAATAAGGTATTTTTCTGAAAAAGTATTATATTTTTATCAAATCTATAGTTCATTTGTGATACACACACACACACACACATTTACATATACAGGCAGTAAGTGTGCACATATGTGGATCTACATCCACACTTGGGGAATATCTAAGCAAAGCCTCCCTATTTAAGGTAACGGCCATCTCCACTGTAGCTCACCCATCTGTGTGGCAAGCAGACGCAGCTATCTACTTTTCTATCTCCAGAGCTGGCAGCTAACTTGACTGTAGGAAATGTTCTAGTGGTACAACGTTCCAGACTAATAAAAGATGCTATCTCACAAGGAGAGAAGCGTTGTGCCCGGTAACTTGAGTGACTCCACTAAGCATGGAAAAGCCCAACCCTTTAAGATACTGTGCAAATTACAACCATCAGCCTTTGCTCTGGAGTAGAGTGAAGCCGAATACAAAAATATAACTATGGTACTGGTATGCTAATAAGCTTTCTAGGCTCTGGGATGGTTTAGTTGTGGATAGACTAATGCTGGCAGCGGATGAATAATCACTCTGCATGTTCTAAACATAACAGAGCAGCAGAGAACTTCATCATTTGTCAGCTTTATTTGTTTAAATGAGAAAAATGCTGACAGCAGTTACTGCTGTAATCCCCTTATTTATCGGATAGAAAACACTAGTTACTTTTAGCAGGTCTAATCCTGTCAGGAGACGAAAAGTTCGAGAATTTTCAAACTAACTGAAGGTATATTCAAGGCACAGAATGTACAAGCAAAGAGGGAGGGGAAAAATGGCAAAGAGAAAAGAATTAAAATGACGTATATCTGGCAAGTTTTAAAGAAAAGGGCCACAGAGTCTTACTGTAAGATCCTAACTTGGTGTTTCGGACATAAAGAATGCCAGGGTAGTATTTAACATTCAGAGCCATGCCAACGACAGCCTGGTGCCTACTAACAGCTGTCCTCCTGCCTTTTATCTCCAGCTCATTATCACACTCAGCAAAGCCCAGCACTAGCATCCTGCAGTGGTTATTGTTGCAGCCAGTTCTCGGATGCACCTGCTGACTGGCGCTTGGGGAGGGATCCCACACAGTTCCCACGCATTCCCCATCCCTACAGCTTCCCTTCACTCACTTGAAGTTCTCTAGAGCAGGATGCTCAGCTTATTACACAGAATAAGCCCATCCCCTAAGAAAGCTAGAATCCTTCTTTATGTTTTGCACTTTGCAAATCCCATGGAAATGGCAGTTGCCTAGCGACCTTGGGTTGCAGGGCATTGCTTTCTTATGGAAAACTCTGGACCTGTTTCCATGTTTGTCTGTTTGTCTGTTTGTTTTTAAGTCACATTCCAATATTCTATTCTTTATTTTCCAGTTGGAAATGTTTCATAATTATATGGGGACTAACTAAGTTAATGATTATTTAGCTTTGGGAAAAAAAAAAAAACCAAAGGCCCATAACAATGTGATTCCATGAGTAACAAGGCCTTGTTTAGTTATTAGAGGGAGAGGAGGAAGCCAATGCTTTATTAGAACCATTCATGAGCTTTCTCTACTGACCATCAAACTCCCAGAGGACTCAGATCTTCAGACAGCCAGCTGTTGCTCTGGGGAGGCCTCACCTTCCCCTACCTGCTGAGCAGTCAGTAATTCACCCATTCTCCTGAGGAATCGCATTCATCATGGACATAAGGCAATATTTCCTAATTATTTCTTATGGGCTCAAAATTAGAGTCTTAAAAATGTGCATAAGCAATAGAAAGCTTTCCTATATTTTGAATATTCATTTATCATGTTTAATTGGTATAACAGTACTGTGGCCTTTACTTTTACTAATGTTATATTATTTCAAGGTTTTTAAAAATAATTTTGTCTTAAGCACCACAATATAATAAACAAATCAAAGATGTCATAAGGTTGTGAAAGATACTGATTTGAAAAACTAATGTACAGAGTGGCTCATCCATGCCTACCTTCATGATAAGTGCCAAAAGCATCATGACAAGCAAGCTATAAAGTTTGTTGTCATCAGTGTGATACCAAGTGCAAGGTGACCATACCTACCAATTCAGTGTGTCATCTCCTATGATGGCAGAACTTCAGAATATTATAAGATCACACAAAAGGGCTTATCACCCCTGGAGGAAGGTTGAGGGCATGGGTACCATTCTCCCTCAGTTTGGAAGGCTCCAAGGATACTCATAGTGACCCTCGCTTGTGTGGCATGGCTCTATTGCCCACTAAGAATGCATAGACCCCATGTAATTGAAATTACAAATCTCTGGAAGAATTGTCATTAAAATGTAATCCCACATAGTGGGTGAGTTTAGCTGTCATCAGACCAGCATGCTACTGAAAATAGTAAATTAAATATAGATAATTAAAAGGTGGAACCATATTTCATTTTACTGGCAGATGACTAATTAAGGCTAAATGTCTTTTGCCTCCTTGTCCTAGCAACAAGATTAAAATATATTCTGACAAAAAAGAAAAAAAAATCCTCATCCTTTGAATGTGTATGCTCACTCTGCTTAATGAATGCTCTTTAGTTTCCCGGGAATAACAAGCACTTCACGCATTCTGCAGAAGTACCACAAGTTCAGACTTAAGTACAGAAGCGAAGAATACACCCAAGTTCTCCAGTTGCTTCCACACCAGAGATTAGAATTAATCAGCTCAGAGGTGTCTGGCAGAGGCAAGCAAATTAACTTGAGAGTGTTGTCTGATAATAGCAAGAAGGGGAAACTTCAGAGACAGAAATGGACGTGGCGGGGTCACTTAGAGGACACCTTCTCATACACGACTCACTTCTATGACATTTTACATTGGCACAGATAGCATCATGATTTTCAGTACCGTACCTCAGTCAATGATTTTTCTCTTCCTATAGCTACGGAAACCACACATCTGTAGCCTAAATTCATAACGTGTGTTATTTGACATGTTTTAGCTATATGGATATGGCATGAATGGATCACATGCACATAATACAATATTGTTCAGTGAAGTCAGATAATGAACGAATTAATATTTTAACTTTTGGACTTATTAAAGTATTGTGGTAAATGTTTGAATCATCAGGCGCTTGCTACATCTTTGAAAGGCTTTAAAATGTCCAATTTCTATAATTTTTAAGGCGAATCTTGACAGACCACTTGCTGTTTATCAAGTACTGTGCTCAATAAATCATATGTAATAAGTTTTATAACCTACAAGGCTATAGTGGTAGATGCATTTATTATTCCATTTTGACACCAGGAGAAGCCTGAAAGGAAGCTACGAGGCTCTCAGTCTAATGGCGATGCTTGTTAATAGGGAGCTACACTCCAAACACATCTGTTATCTTTACTCATCTTCCTGACCATAAGGAGATCTTCAATGCTGTGCTTCTTTTTGTCTGAGATCTGTATAGCTCAAACTTCAAACCGGAAGGCATACAAATTAATGTTCTGTGAACAGAAAAGACTGAAGAAGTATCAAAAAAAAAAAAAATCACTGCTCAAGAATTTAGGATCTGCAGGAAGGCAGAGAGAAAAGAGGGTTACAAAGTCCAGAGCACTATCATCGGCTACAGAGCAAGCTCCATGCCAGGAGAGTGAGACGCTGACCTGCGAGGTGTTTGGCCAGTGTCAGGAAGTAAGGGCCTGCTTCCAGCGCTGTTGAAGAAGGATCAAATGAATATGGTGTCCAAACTTTTTTGTTGTTGTAGGAAAGGCTAAATTGGACACTAGAGACATGTCCTTCAGGGTCTCCTATGTGTTATGGAGGGAGTTCATAATGACTGTCTGCAAACCTTTTAAGAGAGCGTCAGTGTTCTAGAAGAAGAAGAAGTGATGAACAAGATGGACTGCAGAGTGGTGAGTAAGGGCATTCCTATAAAAGTGAGCTCCAAATGCGCAGATGCCGGGGGAAGATGCCAGAGATTGAGTATTTCTGTATTCTGTGCGCTAAAACGTATGTTTCCCTAAGGTACCTTGGTTGTCCATGAATCAACTGGAGGAAACTGCACATTGATAGTTTTCCTGGAAGATACTGTATTCAAATCCTCATCACCAGCGCAGTGAAGTTCTGAGATACAAACTCAGAGATTTAATACACTTTTATTTCTACTCTGCTGCCTTTCCTCAACACAATCCATTAGCCTTTTATCCCAAGAGAGAGGCTCCAGTTGTGCAAAAAGGGGGAAAAAAACCATAGAGTGGAATGCCTGGCATGATATCCTTTAAAAAGAAAAAAAAATGTTGGTCAAGTTTAGACTTTTCCCAGACACAGACCGGTTCAAGTTCAATGCTTCTTGGGCCAAATAAATTAAGAAATCACAGACATTATTAAAAAACAACCACAATAACACACCTCTAGGATATTACTGAGTGATAATAAAGTGCCTTAGATTATTGCTAACAGAAGTTTTCCACAAGCAACAGAAACTTTACTGTGAAGATGTGTGGGGCTTATTGTTCAGGGTGTTGTCGTGCTGTGTGGCCTGTGTGCCCCTGTTACATTAAGGCTCTTAATTCCTGTTTTATTGAATGCACCACCAATTTCACAGGGGTGTGATTCCAGGGTTGGGATTGCTCCACCATTGGATGGTTCCAGATGTTTACAGAAGCAAAACACAAGGAAGAAGAGTCCCATATTTCCAAATGAAATGAAGCAGAACAAATGAGAGATGGTCCCTTGGCTCGTGCAGAGAACTGAGAGTGAACATTACTAAGAGGTATAGCCATGTCTGTGAAAACACAGTAACTCATGTCAAAT
Organism: Acomys russatus; assembly: GCF_903995435.1. NCBI lineage: Eukaryota > Metazoa > Chordata > Mammalia > Rodentia > Muridae > Acomys > Acomys russatus. Next base: position 19,511,503 of record NC_067163.1, read on the forward strand.
AAAGTGTACTTTTTGCAGGAAAGGACTCTAGCTCAGGGTTTTCCAAGCTAAATTGCATGAAAACACACAATCCTTTTTCTTCTTATTTGAACGGTTAGATGACGGGTCCAAATTACCAGAAAGACCAAAGGCAGTTTGCTGCTTTTAACAGCTGAAGGGACTTAGTGCTTCCAATTCAGAAACACAAAAGATTTGCTGTCTACTCTCAGATCCTATGCATTCTCACCACACCCATGAAGAACTAAGGCCCATATGTCAGAAAAAAAGGCGTATCAACTCAAATAGTTCAGAAATAGGAAATGTGTCCAAAGAAAGGTCAAGAGTGACTCCCTACAAGTCCCCCCCTCTTACAGTACTTCTGGTCAAATGGAGTCTCCCATCCTTGGCCCCTTCGGTGCCATTCAGTCCTACTGGGCTGTAAGGAATTATTTTACAGATTCTATCCAAATCCATTAAATCTCTTTTTTGGTTCAATATTTATTTATTTTTCCGTTTAAAAAATTAATTTATTCAGATTACATCTCAATTGTTAGCCCCTCACTTGTATCCTCCCGTTCCTTCCTCCCTCCCTCTTTCACCCTATTCCCATCCCCTAGGTCTGGGACAGAAGGGGACCTCCTCTCCCACCATATGGTCACAGCGTATCAAGTCTTGTCTTGGTAGAAGGGTACTCCAGCTGGCAGGATCCAGCATCTCATGGAGAAACCCAGAGAGATAGGTAGTGCATCTTCTACTTTTTAATACCTATGGCTATTTCATTTCCAAGTTTAATTGTATCCATGTATCAATTTAGGATAAATATCTACATTCCTCTTGTTGCTGTTTATACCATTCTAGTATTAACACAGAGCTGGGGAAACAATCCCATGGTGTGGCAAATGGCAATTTTCATTAATAACATGGAAAAAATATTTAAAGAGAAATAGTTATTTCCTATTGATTCAATAAAAAATGACATATAAAAAGGCTGTGCTTATTAAATTTCTTTCAAAGAAGTAACTGTAAAGATTTAAATTCCTTTCCAAAGGAGATATATATTTTTTCCTGATTTTGTCATTTATGATTTTTTTTTGTTCTGCATGGTGACTTTGAAATACATGACTTCAATTGCCCTTAACAAAAGAACTAGAGGACAGAATTTTATTTAGAAGAAAATGTAATCAACAATGTTTTCCACAGGACATGGAGTTGCCTAGCAATGCTGGTAGAATTAAAAGGGGGAAATAATAACAAAACAGAATGTTGTGAAATTACAAGTGGGTGAACTATTGAGTTGGCTTGTACTATTTACCAAGAGACAGTTAAATGAGGCTAGATGTAAGATTTCTAAACAGTGTTAGAAAAAATGGCTGATCACTTGACAGCATTCCGCCTTACATTTGGAGCAATGTAGACAATGTAACACACAAGCCCGATAGGTTGCTGGCATTTAAGGACTCATTGGATGTAACATCGCTTCACAATCTCCTGCCGTTGGTGGGCCACCATTTAGGTGCTGGTGTCCCTCTGTTACATGTCTCCACATCTTAGCACCCACCTGTAAAATTATCAGTCTAAAATGAACGGTTTGTCTTAGCCATTCCCAACGGTGGGAATGCAGAAGAGGAAACGAATGTCTGTTTCCTTCCTTATCTTTGATCATAACAAATATTTGCCTCAAGAAAGCTATACCCACAATCCTGGAAACTTTGCCTAACAATATAAGAAACTTGACATAGGATAATATTAAATGGCCCTCAAGGAGATTGTAAATATGGTCAGGAATAACAAATCCCAATGGAGTATATATGATGCTTTATTCCCGGGGTATAAATCCCAAAAGAATAGGAAAGTGCAATACTTCTGGTGCTTCCCTACCAGCTACTTTTAATTCCTCTATCCCAAATTAACTAAGTCAACTGCATGAGGATAAATCCCCCTTCCCTCCTTCCCTGCTCTCCCCATCCCCTCCCTCCCTCCCTCTCTCTCTCCCTCCTGTCTGTCTCTGTCTCTCTCTCTTTGCTGTGTGTTCATGTTTTCATTCTTGTCCTTTTCCCGCCATTGACAGACTATTACCTTAAGATCACTTTAAGCAAACTCCTCTCTCCTTTTGGAACTCTGAGTGCTGAAATCACTTCTCTGTCAGACAGGGCTCTCTCTCCCTCTGGCTTCTGACTACAAGCTCCCAGATGCTCCTCCTAGCCACACTAGGTTTTTGCCTTGACAGCTCCTCCATCTTTACACTGTCATTCTTTCCTTGCAATAATTGCTCAATGAACTCGTGTGCCTCTGAACTCTGTTGACCTTCTGACCCCATCTTTTCACTGGAACATGTAATAACTTCTAAGTGTACTTGTCCTAACAAACATCTCTGGATTATTCTCCCTGTTAATGTAATTTGGATTAACTGTACCACCCTCCTGGTAAAGGTTCATTGATATTCATCCATCATCACTCACTTATTTATCCAATCAGCTCTCAGGTCTTATGTTATAAAATAGTTTTGAATTCATAGCTCCTCAAGTGCTTCTTATAATGGACATCCAGTTCCTACTCAAGCACGTGACTCCCTTTCCTTAGCTGCGTTATCCAAGCCTCTACACTGCCTCACTTTTGCTTCTCCTTGCCATTCCAAACCTTTCTGCAGGGTTTGTCCTGGAAAGCAGCACTTTAGTCACCGTACTTCGGCATCCCAGCATAACCACCACCACTAACTCAGCTATGCAAATGCGGACCTCCTCCCAGGGGACTTTGAGGCTTTCCTCACCACTCACTGCCTTCTCCTAGAGCAGTGCTTCTCAACCTTCCTAGCTCTGCAACCTTGTAATACAGTTCCTCATGTTGTGGTGACCCCCTGACCATAAAATTATTCCATTGCTACTTCATACCTGTAATTTTGCTACAATATGAATCATACTGTAAATATCTGGCAGGCAGGATATCTGATGTGCAACTGCTATGAAACGGTTGTGCGACCTCCAAAGGTTGCCACCCACATGTTCAGAAATACTGTCCTAGAGCAATACTGTATTTCAAAGAAACTAAACTTACTGGACACACACCAAGCTTTTCCCATTGGCTAACGGTAGTGACCCTGACACCATCACGATGCTTGATGTTTCCCATCTCCACAGAGTGCATGAGCAACAATGCCCATTAGGATCAGTAATGTTCCTTTCATAAAATTCCCAGCGGGATGTGGCTTTTTCTGTGAATCCACAACACCACATGCCTCTCTTAAAAACCCTCAAACTTCACATCTACTGTACCTGCTTGGATATTTGTCTTGTCTTTTTCATATGTTTACAGAGCACCCATCTGAGCTACATCTTTCCTATCATTAAATATCCTGAAATGTCTAAAATGCACCGAATACCAGGGCTACATTTAACACAATGGGCTTATGGGCTTATGTGAAACTTTCTAATTATTCTAGGCCCTTCTGACATACAATCTACTATTTAGTTTACTGACCAAATCAGGATTCATAAAAAGGAGTAATCTACTGTCAGTCCAAACTGAATCTTGTGTGAGAAACTAAAGTTCAAAAGCACATATGACTTCTGTTCCATGCTGAAATACAGAAACCTCAGTTTTTAAAAAACTATGCTTGATCTTTTTCATTCATCTTTGATTTCGCTTTTGGTATTGAAAATAGATTCTTCTCTCATACACTTCATCCTGATCACAGTTTCCCTTCCCCAACTCCCGCCAGCTCCCTTCTCCAACCTTCCCTCTTCCCAAGACCCACTACTCCTCCATTTCCCTTCAAGAAAGAACAGGCCTACAAGAGACAAGAGCCAAATGTGACAAAACAGGATACCATAAGACAAGGCAAAAACTGCAGGATGGAGAAGGCAACCCAAGAGAAGGGAAAGAGTCCCAAGAGCAGGAAAATGAAGTCTCTGACAGGGTGCTGGAGAGATGGCTCAGTGGTTCAGATCACTTGCTGCTCTTGCAGAAGACCCTGGTTTGGTTCTCAGCAGTCACATGGTGGCTCACAACCATCCTTAACTCTAGTTTCAGAGGACCTGATGCACTCTTCTGACCCACTAGGGCAACAGGCATGCATATGGTATACACACATGCTTGAAAGCAAAGCACTCAAATAAAATAAAATGGGCAATTAAACTTCTAAAAATATTTGTGTTATCATCAAAAATATTAAAGTGAGACCTAGTACAAGCTGTCCGTGTACATTTAAGACCTCCAATTCCTCATCTGTTAGATGTCAATAATCTTATCTCCCCCAGTAATTTATTGGAAATGCCGAAATAATGCATCCCTAGATGAGGCCTTCATAGCTTGAGTATTTAGTAAGCCTTAGCTCAGTGTCATCACATTCGTATCATTTATCAGCAAAATTAGCCCTAGTAATAAAAATGTTCTTAAAATCTACCCTTATTGAAAGCCCGCTAGAATATGATGCTCTAGTTCTGGATGTGTCACTATAGACAATCAAAACAACTATAGAAAAAAAAAAAAAAAAACCTCAGAAACCATCAGCTGTGGAGAATAAGGACCTAAGAGTAATAACCAGGAGGAAAGATAAAAGTGATTGAAATTATGCTGCTTAAAATGGTTTTGATGAAAGATTTAATATTTGCCTCAAAATTATTTAGAATTCATAAAATGAAAACAGCAACTGTCTGGTTTAATTTCCAATGGGAATATTAACTTCATACAATGTGGGATGTTTGAAGTTACACAGAGCATGAAAAATGCCTCTGAACTATACTGGGATAAACAACAAAGGGAGCTGTCAGGTCACTGAAAGATTAGATCATTTGTCTTATCAGTCTAAAATGATGTAACGTTAACTTCGTCCACATAAGGGGGTGGCAGGTGGCTCATCCCGCTCACCCCACCCCCGCCCCACCCGCTTCAGTAGCAAGCTCGCTTACCTGAGCTCTCATCCAGACTTTCCTCTGAGATGTGCTCGTTCTGGTGGACCCACTCGCCATTGCATTTGAAGAATATCTGCATGGCCGGCCTTGCTTTGCACCGGAGTGCAATCGGGTTGCTCTTGATGATGTAAGCATCTTCGGGCTCCTCTATGAAGTGAGGCAGCGTTCCAGGGGCAGACGGGATGGAATCAGGAAGAACCTCACCATTGTCGGCTCCTGGAAAATGGAGGAGGGCGTCAGAACAGAGCCTACAGCAAGGGCTCACAAACCGGATCACTGTGATGACTGCTCACGTGAATATACACTGCCGACTGTCAACACTGCACAATTCTAAGATCTGCTTGAGGGGTTGTCTTAGCTGGTTGACCTAGCAAAAATGGAACCTCCAGTGTGGCACATCTTCACATTGCTGAACAAATGACAAAAACGAATGTGAGGACTTCCAAAATCAATTAGGATCTGAGTGTCTGAGGAAAGAACCGAAATAACTAACAGTGGGGCCAAATCTCGAATTCAGTCTGTTAGTGGTTACCTCAGATTCGACGAGGATTGCATGCTGCCCCAAACTCTGGAAAAAAGGTGAAGAGTATATGGGGGTTTCAGCACACGTGGATGAGGATGGAGGCTACAGATTTCTCAAAATTCCAACTGCCTACTTTGTTTACCAGCAGAGCTGCCATTTTGTACAGTGCGTTTTGGTAACATGCCAACTTGGCTCTTCACACTCCGTCCCCCATACTTCCCCACCACAGGATTAGGTATTACACCCCTGAGGCTGGGAGATGAACCAAATCATGCAAACAGCTCTGAGCAGATCTGAGACACCTACTCAGGGAACTGAAGGATATGGCCCTGTCACTCATTTAGGGGGCACTCATGAAATTCTAGGGAAAGGGAAAGCCACAGCGGAGACTGCTTTTACATCTCATTGCTACATTTAGCATGGATTTAAGTCCCAGGCAAGCATCACAAGATGACCCAGTCAAGCAGGACATGGCAGGAAGCGATGCTCTGACTTGTAAAGGGCAGTCACAAAGGAGAACAGAGAAGGCAGCGGATTCAGTACCAAGGGCAAGTCCCTGGAACAGGCTAGACCCAAAGGGATCGTTAAAACTAAACTGTGGACCAGTAACACTCTCCCATCAGATCCACCTCGTAGGACAGCACCTGGAGATGGATGAGGCCCTGGCATCCTATCCTGTCCTTCCCTTGTCACTAAGTTTGAACAGAGCTACCTATTATTGTTTACACTTAAGTCAAAACTACAATCAGTAAGCACTGTTCCAGGTAACTGTAACTAACCAATGCCCTGTTTTAAACAGTTAAGAACCTTATGAATTCTCAAGTGTGGATGATGTATTAAATTATATTTACAATGGTCTTCATAAAATAGATCATATATTAATTTACTTTATTACCGACTGCTCATGCCAATTTTCATTTTCAATAAATACCAAGTCCCCTCAGGCTTTTGTAAATCCATACATTAGAGGAAATGACAAAGTTATTAAAAGATTTTATATGGACATCAAATGCTCACACTCCCACAAGGGGCTTGAGCTCTGTTCAAAGTAATTCATTGCTCGTGAAAGGGTAATTGATAAGAATGCACAGCAGTCCCCCACCTAGGGTGGGTGCATGGACGAATAGGGACAGAGATAAATCGTTTCTGATGCAGTTTTGCCTGTTGAGAACGTCTGACTATTTGAAGGAACTACAAGGGGGTGTAGCTGACGATGTTATAAACTCTAAGCAAATATTAAGAACACATTTGTAAAATGTCAGAAAACAAAGGCAGGAGATTATACATCAGGCTTTAAATATCCAACACACAAGACACAGTGAGATCTAAAAACTATTAGCTTTCCCTCCTTCCATTTTAATAGATGCCCTTTAGAGACAGAAACCAGATGAGCCTGCATCAGAGACAGGGAGCAGAGAATGCATGAGGAAGCCTGAGGGTAAATGTCTGGCTATGCACAGATCTTAAGAATCAGCAGATCTTAATGTTTAGAGGAGAGAGAAAAGGAAGGTAGAGCATAATATTTAATCTCAGTTATTATTGAAGCAATGTTCAATTCATGCTGTACACAGAAAAAAGAAAAAAGAGCTAGGATCCTTAAATACACAAAAGAAAACAATTGATTTATAAGAGTAGCAGTTAGAAGGTGAAGGATGGCAAGTACAGATTACTGTATATTTTTTAACATTTATCTGCATTCTTCAACAACTAAGTGAAGCAAATGGCTGTGGAGCTTGGGCTATTTCTCTCTCCACCTTGCTTTCTGTAGAGAATAGCTGTGGGTGTTGTTTGACCTTGCCTGCCTTTGAATGACTCTCCTCCCTCCCATTTCTTCATTTCCACACTTGACCAGGTCCTCTTCCTGTGATAAGAAGAACCTGCCATGTTAACTTCTTCTAGCAGATGTCTTAGTATCCCAGCCGTTTGTATTCTCAGACCCAGGGAACAAGCAGGACATCTTCCTCCCCAGCTCCACTGGCGGCTCTCCAGATCAGCCCTACTAGACATTTGGAGCAGGAACTTATCAGGGGACTCGTTAAAGAAAAAGGAAAGGAAGGGGCTGGGAAGATAACTCAGCTGACAAAATACTTGTTCTGCAAGTATGAGGATATGAGTTCAGTGCCTAGCACAGACCTACAAATATCACACATTTGTAATTTGCATGAGAGGCAGAGACAGGTAGATCTCTGGTTAGCTGGCCCTCCTAATCAGTGATCCCCAAAGTCCAGTGAGAAAGCCTGTCTCAAGAAACACAGTAGACAGCTCCTTAGGAACAGTATATGGCTGACCAATGGCCTTTGCATGCATGCATAAACACAATGCGCTCATACTTGAATACATACCAGCTTACATACACATACACACAACCATACACATGTGCACACACAAAAACAGGGAAGGAAAGAAATGATGAGGAATACGAAAGAAAGTGGGACTTATTTTATGGTCTTAGAAGTTTATTGATTTTTGTTCTGGGGGAAGGTAAATACTTTATGGAAATTAAACCAAAGCATTTGTGCTGCAAAGCAAATCTGCTTGCAATCGTGGCACATTTTTTTCTTGTGTCAGAGAAAAATATTACGATCTGAAATGAGAAGTACTGGTAGCCAGTGTTCTACCATTTAATTATAGAATCTTTCATTATAGGACACTTGGCATGAATATCTTCTCTGAGGTCATACAGCTATAACATGGAGGACTCAGAATTTGAACTCAGGAATCCAGGTGGCACCATAGCCCCATTTCAGTTCCATCTCATTGTCATTTGAAGTGTGACAGCCTTAGGGGACTCTATGCAATTCATGGAATCTAAAGAAAAGAATATGAAAGCACACATCATCTGTGTGCCTCACCATCACCATCAGCTGTGACACTTATCCTGGCAGTCGATCTGGGAGTGAAAGTCAGGACTGCTGTTATGAGTACAGTTGAGAGGAAGTCATAAGAAAATTTAAGAAATTCAAAAGAACAGCAAGTAATTACCCACCGGTAATTCTCACCGGACCTAGAGATAACGGAGTCAGAGGCTGGGGTGCAGTTAAATGGTAGAGCACTTGCCTGCCACAGGCAAGGCTCTGGGTTCTATACCTACCATCACACTCACACACACACACACACATACACACACACAGGCATGCACACCTCACCCTGTGAGAATAATATAAAGAATTTCCAGTGTATAATTCAGGAACAAATATTCTTTTTAAGCAGGAATATTTAAGAATCACGTTCTAGTTAGAATGTAAGGGTTATTTTTTTTTTTTAATTGGTAAATCTCCGAAGAGAGTGGGACAAAGGCATTGTCATTCTGTTCGTTTTAACCAAGTGAAACTGCTATTTGCCCCTTTCCTGTGTTGTATCATAGGAGTGTTTGCCTACCACTCCTGGAGCACAAAGCCTTAGCCTTGATCGCAGGTACTATATAAACTGTGTATATTAGTATATAATTCCCAGCCCTGCAAGGAGAGTCTGAAAGATCCAAAGGTTAAAGTCATCCTTAGCAAAATAATGAATTTGAGGCTAGCCTGAGGTACAAGATAATGTGCCCTAAAATATATAGTAAAGTAATGGAATTGGACACACATCAAGCCACTGACATCACAAACCAGGACTGATGAGATGCCTGAGCCACTACTCATGAAGTGTAAGTCAAGTACAGCTTTGTGAAGTTGGATAATGTTTAAACTGTTATTATTACTTCTCCTTAAAATAGTGTTACCTTACATATATTTTGAAAACTTCTCTCAGTGCATGCTCGTCTTTATAGCACATTGGTATTAGTTTCAAAGTGCCACCGACAATCCCATTATCTAAAGGAGTTTAGGATGCAGCACCTGATCATAGCTGGATAACTATGACTTTACTTGGTCATCTGGCTGAAGTTCTGTGCTCTCATCCTCAAAAATGGATGGCCCGAGATTCAGTTTTTGAAAAGACCAACTTGTTTTTATTTTATGTTTATGAGTGCTCTGCTTGCATGGACATAAGTATACCCTGTGTGTGCCTGATGCTTATGGATGTCAGTAGAGGGCATCAAATTCCCTAGGACTGGAGTTACAGATAGTTCTGAAGTGCCCCAGGTTCTCGGAAGAGCAGCAAATGCTCATATCACTGAGCCATCATTCCAGGCACATGATCTAATCTTTGTCAGCTGTGAACTATGTCCTGCTGGGGCATGGTCTTTGTTAGTGGGAATAAAAGCCAGAGAGAGAGAGAGAGAGAGAGAGAGAGAGAGAGAGAGAGAGAGAGAGAGAGAGAGAGAGAGAGAGAGAGGAGACAGGAGAGAGGAGAGAGGAGAGAAGAGAGAAGAGAGAGAGAGAGACTGGGGGCTCTGAGAAAGAAGAAGGCTGTTGGTGCTTCCTCCCTGCTGCTCCTGGTTGCTGTTGATGCAGTGTGAAGAGAAGTCAGATATCTCCTGAAATGAGGATTGGACTTGTCCCAAGGAACCCTATGACCCTAAACAGCAGGAAGTAGGTAAGGAAAACTACGACCCCACTCCTCACTAACCTTCTTCCTCCCCTATCTGGTATTGTGGTGTTGGAAAGGACTGGGGTGGAGAAGGAAGAAGGAGATTTAAGGAACCCACAATAAAAACAGATTTTAAAAGTACACCGACAAAGACATAATAGCTTTCTACAATGACCTCATAGAGATGGGTAGGGTACTGAGAATCTTACTACAACAAGAAGAATGCCAACAGTATTTGGAGTTGTGCATTCCACGAATCGAGGATGAAGTAAATATATATGCCTTAATGAAAATACAAACATAATCAGATCAAATGGGTTATAAGAATTCTCACTTTTGATCAAAGAAGAAATATGGGAGAATCTATTAAATGGCTACTCTTCTCTCCAATAACCAATCTGGTTTGTGCATTGCAGTGTGTAACTAAATAGGATTCAACTTCATCTGGAAACCTAGTGGGCCTTGGGGAAGGTTTGCTTTCAGCAAATTACTGTGCTGCATTTGTAACTGCCAGTTTTTAACAGAGAGGCCATTCATACTTATGGAAAAATTGTTGTTTAATGCAACACTGAATGACAGAAAACCAAACAATCAAACAATATTCTCATATTTTCTTTGTTCTTGGAAAATTACCTTTCAAGGAGAGCTTTGTTTTGTGCACCAATAAAACAGAGACTTTCAATCTTATAATGACAAAAAGAAACAAAGGCTGGGGGAGACGAAGTGTAAGGAACAAATACTAAATTCTCATTGAAATACATCTGCTTCTATCAAAGATCAAGTCACATCTTACAAACTCAGACTGACCACTGAGTCTCAGAGTTCGTAAATTACATCTAGCATGAAGTGGCCGCAACATGGCTTAACATGCGCCACACAGCCATGGGCAAGATAAAGTAGTTGGGATATTTAGATAAATTCTGATGTGCTCCTTTATTTTAGAAGCCATCTAAGCCCCCAGGTTGCTTGTCAGAGGCTTCTACAATGCCGAGCCAGTGCAATTATCTCTACACACAACTCACATACAAATGTCTGCATTTCTCTGAACCAATCTTATGACGGTTTGATACAAAGTATAATTACAGCAGATGGCGAGTAATTTTGCACAGAAAATAATTATCTAAAACATTCTAGTGAAATCAAGTACATCTAAAAAGTACAGTAGCTAATATTTAATTATATTGTTTGTACTGAAAACTATGATCTACTATAAGACATTAAATTACAGAACAGTAGTTTTCAATAGTTAATGGAGCTACTTCCGGAAAATGGTTACCATTGTTCATTTTGCTCCTCCCTTTAAGCATCACTAACTCTACTGACTCTCTCTCCCAAGCAAGCATCTTCCAAATTCAGCATCAGCTCTACTATACTCCCCTTCTCCACTCTTCCTGCTCACCGACATCGCGGTCTTGAATTACTCTATTTATCGTAATTATCTCCTGTCGTCTTTTCTGTTGGCCTACTGATAATCTTCCCATAAACTGCAAAGCAGCGTGAACTGTGCAAACGTGCAACTCAAACACGCTTCCCTTCCTTTAAACACTACCATATTAGTTAACATTCTTATTTCTGAAACAACATAACTGACCAAGGCTTTCCGAATTGGCTTCGTACTGATATCTCCTGCATCATGCCCCAAAATTCTCAACTTTGTGCTAAATCAGTCTACACTAAATGAAATCTATAGAGATTGTCTCAATTCTTCCAGAGAGTTAGGCACACTTAATATCTGCTCTGTATATGTACTTTTCCTTCTGCCCAGAATATTAATTTACCACATTTTGCTTAACTCCCATTCATGTATTTCATGCTCAGTTTAGCTTTATGTCCTATGTAAAGCTCCACCTGAACTTCAAAATTCTGCATTGGCTACATCACTCTTAGCATTACTTCTAGTATACTTTATATTGCTCTTTAATTATTCATGCATATCACTGCATCCTCCTCCAGTCCAGACAATAGGGTCCATGAAAGCAAACGTGTGAGAATTACGTTCATTATTTATATCTCCAGTAGCCAAACAACTCTGAGATTCAACAGAAGTTTGTTGAATAAATTTTAAAAATTATAAATAATCAAATCAATTAAAATGTGAGGAAAACCTTGAGAGCACCACCACTGGCAAACAAGGGAGTAAGAACGAAGTACACTCTACTCACTTTATTTCCAAGAAAACCATAGACTCTCATAGGCCACAACCTAATAGTAATTCTAAATGATTTTATCCTCAGTAACTTTAATCATGATCTTTTTGGGTTGTATATAAATTAATATGTAAAATCAGTAATAGTCATTTAATAGACATCTTGACCACATGCTACATTAAAAAGTAAAACACCAATTATTATCATTTACTTTCTTTTGGTTGTTGGGACATTTTTATTATCAAATGCTATGTTCTACATTTTTAAATATACTGCATCTGCATAATTTGAAAACAAGGGAAACTGTGACTTGTCACCTGACAGCACAAACATCTTACATATTATCCCTCCTATCCATGACTCCATTCCTTACCACGTGCGAAAATAAAAAAAGGTAATCTATGTTATTACACTATCACAATCAAGAGTTCAGGTGCTCTGAAACAGAATTTTGTACAGATTGCTAGTTCTAGACGAAAAGAATGTTCCATTCAAAGAACACAATAAGTCTTTTAAAAAAGAAATCAATGTTTTATATGGACATTTTATTTTAAAAAGGGTAAGTACTGTCTGTGTCTGTCTGTCTATCATTTCTTAATGAGACATCTTTCTTGACACAGCAAAGTCACTTCTGGGAAGTCACCTAAGATGTCTCTATGACAGTGGAGGTCTGATTCTCAGGAGAAATCCTTTGAATTTTTGTTTGTCCAAAAATTCAAGACATGGTTGAGCCTTCTGGGACGTGGTAGTAAGTAAAAACTGATAATAACAAATGGCACTAGTGTCTCACAATAAAAGATGTATTCTGATCTGACAATACGATTGGGATGGAGAACTTGTACAATACAAATACTGCGCTGTAGCACTGAAAGGAAGGAGTACTATTCCTTCTGACATACTTTATCAAATGCAGCTGGGTTACAGGGGGAAAGTGGGCCTTGGCATTAAAAGTTATCCAATCCAGACTCTCTTACTAGCTGTGTGATCTTGTGTAACTCCAAAAATTAACCTGTAAACCCCATCTACCCAGGAACTAGGTAACTTCCTGGAATGCTGGGAACTGTAGTTCTTGGAAAATAATAAAGCCTCAGGGAAAGTACAGTGGCCTATAGGTTTGTCCTTATATGCCTCCCCACCCCCACAACATGTGTCCCAGGGCCATTTCAACTGGGAAATCCCATGGAATGGTCCTGACCAAAGTCCATCTCTGGGTCAGTATTTAATATTTGGTAAAATATGCTTTGAGTTTGGCCCAAAGTGGTAGAATTACTTTTTCTCCTGCAGATCTCAAGATTAACACTTGGGCAAGATTCCTAACTGCCCTTAGCATCTATGCTATTGAGGATAAAGAGAAACATTTGTGCTGTAGGCTGTTGAGCTAGAAAAGAATTCCAAAGAATTGCATATTATATGCAGTATGTGGTGTTCATCTCTAATAGGGATTATCATTAGTATATTAATCATTAAAGACAAATGAAGAGATGGGTGAACGGTGAAGGATGGAATACGGGTAGAGTTCTATCCTGTCCATTATTGTTTTGTTTGTGAGAAAGAAACTGCTAAAGACCAGTGTGGTGGTTTGAATATGCTTGGCCCATGGGAGGTGGCACTATTAGGAGGTGTGGCCTCAGTAGAAGAGGTGTGTCAGTATGGAGGTGGGCCTTTGAGGTCTCATATACATATGCATATGCATATATGTGTGTGCGCGCACACGTGTGTGTTTAAGCTCTGCCCAGTGTGGAATTCAGTCTCCTCCTGGTTGTCTTCAGATCAAGATGTAGAAATCTTGACTCCTCCAGCTTCGTGCCATGATGACAATGGACTGAAACTCTGAAACCGTAAGCCAGACCCAGTTAAATATTTGCCATTATAAGGGTTGTCTTAGTCATGGTGTCTCTCCACAGCAGTAAAACCCTAACTAAGACACCCAGTCTACTCAGCAGCTGTCCAGGATGTATAAAAATGTTCCTGTTCCTTAAGAAGTAATATCTAAGCTGAGAAGCCAATAAGCAGTTCTGGGGCCCTGGATGCTCTTAGAAAAATCAGGTTACTTGCATCTGCTATAATGTGTCCAGTAATGAGCTTTATGTACATCATTTGAAGCCCTGAACTTGTACCTTGAGAACATAGCATTTGACTCATAGAGCATTCACATAAAAAGTTGTAAGAAAAACAGTAACAACAACAAAGCCTCCTACATACTTCACAGCTTAGAACTGGCTAATCAGTTTAATTGCACTGGGGTGAGGTCTGATATGAATAGTGCCAGCAAGAGGCATGAAGGTAAAAGAGAACTCTAATGGAGTAAGTTTAATTGCATTATGGGATTTAATTATTTAGCTATCTCAGCACCCTTCCTCTATGTACAAATGAATATGAATCAGACAATCCCGTGCATATTGCTGGGCCATTACAGTGGGCCATTTATCACCAATAGGTTGGTAGCTTGCAGGTTATCTCTGACTCATAGCAAGCACTTAATTTTGTTGGCATTCAGGGTCTGGGTCAGGAGATCAGTAACGACCTGTGTTACTACTGTACAGTTTTTGAAATTAAAAGAAACAGCCAGCACTAGTTGGTACTTTGAGGGGAGATATTAAACCATCAATCAAATGGGTCAATGTGCCCCAGGAGGGATGAAACATTCACTAGCATCTAGAGGTGACTTTCAGAACAAATGTGTGGTTTGGCCGGAGAGTTCCCAGGTTTCCCTGTTAGGTCAAGCGTGGCCTTGTTACGTAAGGAGGAAGGAGGAGATCATGATGGATGTGTATATGATTGTAGTACTTTGTCTCTTGGATTTCTTTTCCTTGCGTTCCAATGCTCTCCTGGTCGGGTGAAGTTTTTGTGGTCAGGTCATTCCCAATATTAAATTAGAGAAACACTAACAGAGCAAAAATCTCAAGGCAGAGATGCCTTTCAGGGATCACTATCTGAAAGTGTGACAGGATACTTTCCAAACATAGTTCTACATAAATATTTAAATTTAGCTACTTTATGTTTATTGTCAAATAATCCAGAACTAGCTACCGAAGGGAAGGCCAGTGACAGAATGCAGGTTCACCTTGGAGGAGGCATAGGACTCCACACTGGGACCACACATTAGAAAGGAGCGCACTTAATATCTACACGTGGAGGCTGTAACACAGCAGGGGCCATGAAGAACCGCTATTTAGACACAGCTCAGACTTAATAGTGTGCAATGCTACAATGGTGCACAATAGTGCTGAGGTCCAGCTTGTCTCAAATTCCTTTCTCAAGCTAAACTCTGACTCAGACATGGACCCGAGACTGTGGAGGACTGTAGGGGCTAGACAAAGCCTGGGCGGAATGCTCTGCAGGGAAAAACAAAGCAAGATTTCAGGTAAGTGGGTAAAGATGCTGTTTTAGGGAAGGGCTAAAGGAGACATTCAAACGGGGGAGTCAAAAAATACTGCTTGATCAAGCTCCGCCTGCAATGCTAAATCTAGCAGCCAGCAAAACAATATACAAACAGCAGTGGGGAAAATAAAATTGGTTCATATTTGAAGGGAAGCCCCAAGTCTTGTCGCTCAGCTACCATTACTCTCCTCTTTGGGTTCCTGTGATGCCCACAGCTGTGCATCCTACATAAGAGGCTTCCAAAGACATTCTTGTGGAAGAGTGGGAAGAAGGGTAGAGGAAACCAGAAAGGCGAAGGACACAAGAAGTCTTACAGAGTGACCTCACCTGGATCCATGGGGGACCATAGAGATTGAACCACCACCAAAGAGCATGCATGGCCTGGACCTAAGCCCTCTACACATACATATGTAGCAGATGTGCAGCTTGGTAAACAGGTGGGTCCTCTAACAATGGGAGTAGGGGCTGTCTCTGTCTCTCTTGCCTGCCACTGGATCCCTTCCCCCTAGCTAGGCTGCCTTGCCAGGCCTCAATGGGAAAGGATGTGATTAGTCTTGCTGTGACTTGAAATGCCAGAGAGGGTTGGTACCTCTGAAAGGGGCTCCCTTTCTCTGAAAGAGAATGATGGGGGATTGGGAGTGGGGACATGATGACAGGACTGGGGGGAGAGAAGGGAGGGGGCTAGAACCGGGCTGTAAAGAGATATGCTATCTAACCACTTCGCAGATGTCACACAATCTGTGGGATGAAAAGCAGAAGGACACGTTGAGGCTCAGACACTGTGTTGTTTGCAGAGTCTTAATAAAAAATGATTAGATAATATGAACTGAACTTTATATGTTGAAAGTCCAACACAGAGGTGTGACCTTGGGAATATGACCAGGTCAGAAGGGTGACTATTTCAAAAACAGGGATAGCATCCTCACAGAGAGACGCAAAACAGCTTCCCATCCCTTTGTGCTCTTGGCCATTAAGGACAATTGAAAATGGCAATCTGCAAGGCAGCAGGCGGGGCCTGTCAGTGAACCTCCCTGAACATCGCAGCTTCCAGAAGGGAGAAGACAAATGGCTGCAGTTTAGGCTCAAGCTGACTAAGGAGATTGCATCCATGTTTTGGGAAAGTACTTCTGGCGACCAGAAATATTCATCACACAGAAAGGCTGCCAAGGAGAGTAATTCTCACCACGAAAGCTACCACCAGGTAAGGGGTGGCTCTGGGGAAACTTGAGGTAAGAAATATGGGAGGGCCCTAGCGGGAATAGTTTGGAACATGTTAGGGGATAATGTCCTGAAGGGATCATGATCAGCCTAGCGCTTTAACAATGCAATATATCAGAAGACAACTTGCAAGTGGCTTTCTATTTCTCTGTTTTTGTTTTTACTTTATATGGGTGCTTTTCCTGCATGTGTATCCGCATACCACATGTGTCTGATCCTCCTGGAGGCCAGAAAATGGTATCAGATCCTTTCAAGTTGGAGCCACAGAAAACTGTGAGCCATAGTATGGACGTTAGGATCCAAGCCCAGGTTCTCTAGAAGTGCAGCAAATACTATTAAGCACTGATCTATCTCTCCAGCCTCAGTTGTTTTACTTCCTTTAGTAATTGTTTTTCCAGGTGCTACTCTAATACAGAGTGAAATCTAGTATAAAATGGGACAAAAGTAGAAGTAAGAGCAAACCAGGTTTAGACCAGTGTCACATACACATAACCTCATATGCATCCATTGGAGAGGAGCAGAGAAAACACCCAGTACCCGGAGCCAAGGAAATGACTGGACATCAGAAGGTGGAGGACAGCGGTCAATACACAACTCCACTGAAGCAAGTTCATTCATCATATGCTACGCTTTAACTTGGAACACTCATAGGAAACCATTGTAGATGGTTTTAACTAAGCCTCCTTATTAATCCTATTTTCTTAGATAACAGAAAATGTTCATGTAAAAAAAAAAAACAATTGTCTTCTTAAACTTAAAATTCTGGTAGATGACTCTTCAGAGATTAAAATGTAAACACCATAAGAACAAAATGTGTAGTCCTGACTAAAATAACAATTACCATACTGGCAGAAGAATCCACTGTGGTAGGGATCCATGCGGCTTCACACTGCAGGTTTGTGTTGGGGAACCAAGAAAGATGGATGAGGTGGTCCCCTGACGTACTATAACTCGTGCATCCAAGGACTCAGGAGCCACTTTCTGAAGAATGGTCTACTTTTCTTGGGACTACAAGATACACCACCAGCCTCAATGATAAATGTGGACCCTGGGTTTGGTTGAAGGTCTGGGCTTGTTGCAAATGAGACTATGTTTTTGTTTTTGTGTTTGTTTGTTTTGTTTTTTCTATTACAGATCAGACTACAACAGACTTCAGGTAGGTCAGTGCTTGTCCTCAGTGACAACTATAGACTTGAAGATAAAACTACTAGAACACAGTCTGGTTCTCCCCCCCACCCCACCCCGCCATGTTTTAGGAAAATGCTCTGCTGCTGGGCCGCTGTCATACTTCAGTGATTCTCAAAAGCATGTAATGTTTAATGAGCCGAATATGAGGATAATTATCCAAGTTATATTTGGGGAACCCACAAAATAACAGACAGTGTTTGCAGACTCTATGAATACTCTAGGGCAGAGAGGAAAAAAGGAGATATTCCTTTTTTTAAAAAATAGCTGAACTGAATTCACTATAACTAAATATCTTTGAAGTAACATGTTCCTATTCTATCCAATTAAAAAAAAAGTTTAAAATTTGACAGAACGCTCTCTTGGTTTCAGGGGTTTCAAAGGGATTTTAATTGTCCCGATGCTGTAGCTGTACTGTCCCGCATGGCGCTTTCTAGAACAGCCACGCCTATCATTACCTTACGCCTATCTCCTTACAAAATACGGTCTTCTCAAGAATGCTGCTTAACCATTACTTATGGCTCCAGATACGTCACTTGTATAATTATGAGTAAAAACTGGGACTTAAAACACAAAAATGCTTGGATAAATACTTGCGTGGATAAAATTACTATGCTGATCATGCCAGAGTGGCAGGTACCAAAGCGTATCATGAGTTGGTGAGCATTGCCAATCAAGTTTACTTAAGAAAGCTTTCAGAGTAAGGTGGCATTTCAGTATTACACTTTTCCCATATAATACCAAGACTCAAGTTGGGGGAAAAAATGGAACATTTAAACACAAAGTTTCCTGAAACTATTTCTTTCATGGTAGATGAAATTTACTCTCTGCACAAATAGCTCACGAGAAAACAAAACAAAACCCAGGATATTTCTAGAAGTGTAGAGAAGACAAGCTCATTGTGAGCATCCTCACAAGCTTCTGGAGCTTGGTGAAGGCCACTGATTACAGGGCAACACAAACATGTCTCCTCAGGGAATCAAGGATATGGCCGTAGAGGACAGCTCATTGGGATCTGTGGGAACTGTGATGGGACCAGATTGTTGCCAACTGGAAGCATGCCTCAGCGGAAATGTCATCCTCAAAAGAAGTTTCAGATCTCAGAGTATAATGGGATGTTTCTTATGCCTCATCAAGTATTTATCTCGAAAATTTTCTCAGAATAGAAGGTTTTAAATATTTTCTTTAAAATTAACTGAATTAGAATTAACAGGGTTTCATGGAATTCTGACCTACCGAAACTTCCAGGGGGCTAGTAACCCCATATGATGGGGACAATTATGGGGCTGAAGATTAGAAGAAGGACACAGTCAGCTCCTGTTCCCCTGCCACTGGGTCAGCTAGTGAGTCATATTTTTATGGCATTCATGCTATGCTCTCTGTCACATTAACCAGTCCTAGGTTATAGAGCTTTACATGCATTTGTAAGGTAATAAACATCTTGCCACATCAAAGTCTTTATTGGAGAACAAATTTACCTCAATGCCCACAGACCCAGGAGACATTTGCAGTGCAGGAAAACATAGTAAAAACTGGAAGTACAATATTAATTTTCAAAAAGACAACTAGTCTACTCCATGTCATTTGCTCTTTTCCCCATGTTTTAACTATATTCTGTTTATTGTCTCTCAAAGAAGGAGGAAAGTATTTATTCCAGAAAACAAAATTGAATTGTCTTCTGTTTTTACTATAAAGTACTTAAGGTTTATCTGACCCCTGATTCATGTCTGTTATGGGTAAGCAATGGGCTACATGTGGTGCCATCCTTTGTCTCTCCCTAGAGATCTCTCTAGGAAAGAGAAACCTAATGACGACAGAATGTCACACTAGTACAAAGTGCATCTTCTCCTTCACAAGTAAGGAAGGCCATTGTGATATATGTTCTGCTTGATGCTTTCATAACGACCACTGCCTAAGATAATACATATACTGTAAATGTTGGAAATGAAACATCATAAAAAAAAACAAACAAACAGTCATTCCCCAAACCACCCATCTCTAAAATAAAATGAGGTACCCTCTGTGAATCTCAGGGGTGAGAGCACAATGGCAAGCTACTGCTACATTCACCTATTTACATAACAGTTATTGCTTCATCAACATTTGTAGTGTAATGTACAAATACATAACTCTACATACCATGTTACTGAATTTTCTAAAAACTATTGCAGAATAGTACATTCATTTCTCTTTCACCCTCTTCCATGCCTATATTCTTTTTTAAAAATCAGAAATATAGTTCATTTATTCAACTTAAACTATACCATAAATAGTCTTTCATGGAATGGTCAGCTACTATCACAGTCCATGTTGAGAATCTTTTCTTCTCCTCACACAAAGAACTTCTGAACCCATTATCAGTTGCTATGCTATGGCAGCTCCTGCAAACCATTAATCTACATTTTCTACATGGATTCACCTAATCTGGACTTTTCTTATAAATGAAATCATATAAATATGATCATTTGTGATAACTACTTTCACTTAGTATAACGCTTTCAAGGCTTGTCTGGTTTATAGCATGCCTTGGTGCTTTATTCCCATTTATTGTGAAGTAGTTTTTCATTGTGTAGGTGTGATATGGTTTATCCACTCATGGTGATGGAATTTGGGACAATTTGATTATTAGAAGTGTAGGAGACATTTCAATGTCATTACTTGGTAGGGTCACAATGACCTTGTCCTCCTAGCAGGCAGATTTTAGGGTACGTGCTGGTGTGGGAGGAGTGCCACTGGCTACTTTCATCCTCTGAAGATGGTGTAAGAGGAAAATAACGATGAGGTCTGGGAGACAGCTAGACTGTATCAATTAGAAGTCAGTGCAACCCCAAACACTAAGAGCCAACTTCTCTTCGTTATGTACATGCCTAAACATTGCTAGTGCTTGTAGGCAAAGGGCAAACTGCTTTCTCCTCAGAGGCCATCACGGCACATTACAGTCTTCCAAATGTTTACAGAGTCCTCTGAATTCTTTCTTTGGTTTTGATGTTGTGAAGTCTGTAGTTTGAATAACAAGAAAGGAATGATGGTGCAATGAACACCCATGTGCATACTTTTGTGTGAACGTGGGCTTTTATTTTTATCATATAACACAGTAGTAAAACAGTTAAGTCATAGTATCGCTGTATGCTTAATTTTGAGGAACAGACAAATTCTTGTTTCTTCTTCTAAAGTGGATGCCTCTTTTTACATTTCTGCCAGCAATGTACCACAGCCCTGATAACACTTGTGCTTATCTATCTTTTTTTTTTTTTATAGCCAGCTTGATATGTGTGAACTTATTTTGGCTATGGCTGGTAGTTTTCTTAGTAGTTAATAACAACACGTGGACCATTTACATTCTTTTGATTTGTTTTTAAATTCAGCAGTGATGCTGAAATTTGTCTTTGCCAAAGCATGTGCTTGGATTTCAATCATCTTTTATTTAGTATCAAGCTCTGTACACACACCAGTACTTATCTTTCTATTCTGTTAATGGACTTTTAGTTTGATTACTTTTGCTTTCCTATTGGAAGCAATCATGCTTTGAACATTCTTTACATGGCTTCTCGTACATTTTTATAATCCCTTCCCCATCATCAACTAAATGTTGAGGTAGCAAACACTGACCTTGCACAACATCTGCCAAAGCAAAACTGGCCAACATAGTATGCTATATGCTATTCCAGCCAACTGGTATTGTTTGTGCACGTGCATGCTTGTCATAAAGTGCACGAGGCTGGATAAGAACAAGGATCTAACACTGGGCCTGCTTCCTGAATACAGGTATGGTTATATTCATATTTGGATAGAAGCATAAATATGGAAACACATTCAAAAACTATGCAGCAGTGCTGACAGCACTGTATAAGGATGCCTTTCATATTAGCTTCTATTTCTAGTTTTAAGTTCTAATAAATAAATACGACGTGAGTAAATATGAAGACAATTATGTGCTTAGAATTATACAGATGAGTTGAGCGAAAAAGTCCCAGAAGAAAGGCAAAGGGACTAAATATATATAAGCTGAGGTTCAATTAATGGCTTATAAGGGGCTCATGGTGAAGGTGATCAGCTCATCGTTGTAGCTCCTGGAAAGGACAGGAGCAAATGTCACATCTTTTACAAACATTTAGATCAAATGATTAAGCTTTCTCCATTCTAATGTTGGAAGGTACACGTGTGTGTGTGTGTGTGTGTGTGTGTGTGTATTATACAAAAGGATTTATTGACAACCATACTCTGGTATGTTTTATGTTTTCAAAAACTTGAACTTTTAACATGAACAAAATTCACCCCTGCATAACGTACATCTTTTTTTTGACCATGCTTCCTTGGAAGTCCACATGTTGACATTTTCATTCAACCAAACAGCATTTGCTAGATAATTACTCCACTAGTGCCTCTGGAATGGAGACATACTAAATATCCAACAGGATGAAGCACAAAGAATCCACAAAACACCATGTTTGGTGGTTTCCAGGGTGAAAGAGAGAACAACACCTACCGTCTACTATTGGCAGGTCTAGTGAGCCAGCCAGGCGTGTTCCTGGAAGCTGCAGCTTGCGGATTGCTTCTTCTGCTCAAATGGGTAAGTCTCAGTTGGCATTGCACAGAATAAGCTGAAGGAGGCCATCTGTATATGCTGAACAATCGGTCACAAGGCAGTATAAGATGTGTGACTCACACAATTATGAACATGCACAAAAATACAGAAATAAGATGCAAGGGTACTAAAGTATAAGGGAGAGGAAGATGTGGAAAGAGTAGACCCACACAAAAAGCATGGGAGAAAAAAAAATAAGAACTGTGATGTTTCCTGTGGTGACAGTGACTCTTCTAAAAGTGTGTCAAGAGCAGGGTATAGCTCAGCGGGAGGGTGCTTGCTTAGCAAGTGGGAATCCTAAGTTCTGTAGGCACTGTACTGAAAAAAAAAAAAAAATAGGAAAGCGCACAATGCCATGGAGTACTTAGAGAAGAAACATAGCCACCAGGGTAAGAAACAGAAACAACAGTATTTATTTTCTGTATTTTACAAGCTCAGAAAAATGGTAAGGGCATGAGTCATTCATTGCAACTGAATGTTTGTCTCCCCTCTCCCTCCTGTCTCCACTGAAATCTTCACTCTTTCTCTGTGCGTATAGCCAGAACTCAGAACACTGAGGCAGGAGAAGCCTAAGTTAGAGCTAGCCTGAGACACATGGTGAGTTCCAAGACAGCCTGGTCTACTGTGACAGACTCTTTCCCAAACTTGAAAAATAAAAAAGACAAAAAGGGGGTTCTGAGCTCAGATATGATGGTGTTAACAGGCAGGCCCTTGAGAAGTGGACTATGCTGGGGCCCATGAAGAGTGGAGACCTAATGAGGTGACAGCGAGTCCCAGCTCCAGGTGACCACAGTGCAGCCACAGCCATTGTTCAGCAGACAGGAAATCTTCTTATACCTTGATCTTGGATGCCCAGTCTCCACACAACTATACAGTGTAAATTTTGTGTTGTTTTCACAGCTGGTAAATGGTACTTTATAGCAACCCAAGCAGCCAAGTGGTCTACCATTGTTGATGTAATCTACTGAACTGCAAAAGTTCTGGTCAAAGGCAAAATGCAGCACGATGATAAAATGTGTTATTTATATCACACTTTGTGAAAGCCTCAAGATCACACACACACACACACACACACACACACACACACACACACCAACTGTTCACAAGTCCAAGGTGCTCCAGGACCAAAAGTCAAACCTGAGCGCTTACCTCTGGCTGCAGCAAAGCAAAGGGCTGCACACTAACAAGGACAGTTCTCTATCAGTTGCTGGTCCACTTTTAATCTTACTTCCCTTATTTCAGAGCAAAGGTAAATAATGAAGAAAATTACACCAGCTCACAGCTGTCCCTGTATTAACACTTATTCTCCTTCAGAGCTGACATCTGAAAGTAAGACACGAGGCCCAGCACTTCCATTCTTTCATTTTTATATGTCTACCCTCCACACTCCTGAAATAGCTGTCCATTAGACTCTGTAGACGCTATACAGCTGTTCCTCAGATCAGATATAAGGGCCCCCCAGAAGATCAAAATCCAAGTGTTCAAATTAGAAAATAATGTATAATTTGCATGTAACCTTTCCACATGTATATGTTAATTATCTACATATTTAAAAAATAAACAGTGTAAACGCCATGACAATAGTTTTTAGACTTAAGAGAATGGTGACCAAGAGAAGATGTCTGTACATGTTTGAAAGAGATACAGTTTTCTGAGAATATGTTTTCCCTGAAGTTGACTGTAACTACAGGTGAAAAGCGTCCTGACACGGAAGCCTTCATGGTCCTTCTATCAGCCTGGGACAGACATTGAAGAGAAGCACATTTTTTAAAACATGCATTAGCATATTCAGTGTTGTGGAGAAGGGATGTAAAAAGGAGATCTCAGAAAGGAGGCCAAAGACATGGAATAAAATCTGCCACTGCAAAGAGCCAGATAACAGCAGAACCTCAAATAAGTTATTTTTAGGCAGAGAACAATGAATGCAGACTTCCTATAGGTGCAGGAGGGAGGAGTGCACAGCCATGAGTGAGGCACTGGGATTTAATCACTGCTTTCCCCTTCAAATCTCAATGTTTTTGTGATACTTCTGTGCTGGAATAGAAGGAATCCAGAGTAGGGCAAGGTCTGAGAAGGTATAAGTGGGAGGGGAAGCAAGTGATGAGGAAGGGTGAACAGCCAGTGTTTCTTTCTTCTCTCTAAGGTAAGCATCGCTAAGGCTAAGGTGACAGCTGCTTGGCTTCCATAGGTAGATGACATAATGCAGCACAAATTATGATCAAAAACTTCTGGAAGATTACTAAAAGCCTCAGCATAGAGGCAAGCCTTTTGGTGTTTATGAATCAAATGAGAAGCCAGGTGACAGGAACTGCAGCAAACAAAAAAACACTAATGGAAACAGATTTAGATTTCCCTGAGAAAAATAGCCAAATTAGTTTGAAGCAAGGCTAGTATTATTTCCACCCTTAAGAGATCATGACAACATTGCTCTTCATGACAGAGTCTGTCTTGTTCAAGATTTGTATGCACCTGAAATAAGCTATTCCATGAACAAAAATGATGAAGTGGTCTCCGTTTAGAAAGTAAGATCCTGTTTATTGATGTATGTTTCATGGAAAGCCTTCATAGGAGATTATTAATTTCTGCCTTGGGTCCTGGCGTGCATGCAAATTTTAAACTTGACCAACACAGAGGATGAGAAGTGGCGTGCAAAAAGAGAAAAAAAGAAAAGAAAAGAAAACCCCACTAGAGATGAAATGATTTTCAAGGACCATTCTGGGGACAAGAGGCGAGCTGTACATAGAACAAACATGGGGCAGGGGAAAGAGGGAGAAGCTACAGGCAGGAGTCATTACCCAGGGATGTGACAATGAGCCCAAGGGGCCTTTCTCTAAGCCAGCTAGCTGAAGGATCCTAATGTGCATGGTGAAACCCACGCTTCAGGAACATTCTTCTGACAGCAGCAATATTATTATTACTTATGATGTCCATAAAGCGTTCAAAGAAACAAGGCAGAGAAACAGTTTTATATTTACTCTGACAGTTTAAAAGGTTGCTGCCATTATGCATGGATTTTTGAAATGTTATTTGTTGATTGCACTGAATAAGCTGGCCCTTTGGTAACAAACTGCACAGGAAATAGAAAACTCAAGTGGGGGCAGGCAATTACTGGAACCTGAATCAAATGAGTGAACATTCATCTATACCCATGCACTAGTGCGTCGTCGTCTTCTTCTTCTTCTTTTTCTTCTTCTTCTTCTTTTTCTTCTTCTTCTTCTTCTCTTCTTCTTCTTCTTCTTCTTCTTCTTCTTCTTCTTCTTCTTCTTCTTCTTATCATTTATAGAATCAACAGCAATAATTTCAGACAATTAATTGAGATCCTGAGCAAGGCTGTAAGAGTCATGTCAAACACAAGAACACAGTTACAGCATAACAGATGAAAGGCATCACTTGCCATGCTGCAGTGTCAGAATCAAGTGCCTGTTTATTTGTGTGACTAAAGCTAGTCTTTCAGAAATTGCCCTACTCACTGGAAATCCTCTCCTTTCCCAACCCCCACCCCGTTTCATAGACACATGAAAAAGCTGGACTCTGATACCAGAATAGGCGTTTCATTGGACCCTCACACTTTGGAAGGATCCAGAGTATAAACTTTCAGGGGCAGGAACATAATCCTTCTCATCAAATATTTGGGCGACAGGTGGAAAATTGTTCTGCCAGCTGAAGAAGACAAAATCCATTCCTTCTGGCAATTTTCTGCAATGAAAACTCTAGAAATGAATGTGCAATAAGTTGTGGAAATAAATTTCAAATATTATCACACAAAAGCAGTGTGCTCAAAATCTCTAACTGTAAACTAACTCCTGCCCATCTGAATTTTAAAATGCCGATTTCTCTTTATGTTTGAAATGCCACTAAGGGAAGGGAAAATATTTCAAGACACAGAACTCCAGAGGAAAATGCTAAGTTCTAACTAAGTAAAATAGTGTTGAAGACTGGTGTATTGTAGCAGCATCCTTCAGGTCAGGGTGCAAAATACACAGAATCATTTGCACAAGGAGACAGCCTTAGACCAGGAAGTCACTGGCTCATCTGCAAACCTGCATGGAGGCCTGGACCATCCTTGGATGGCTGCAGCAACTTCCATATGCTTTCCAAAGCAGAGATGGAAAATTCTGGCATTCCTGAGGATTTACTTCAAAGATTCTCTCACAACCTCTCATTCACTCACTTGTTTACTGTGTTAGAAGCCTGACAGATGGGTAGGTGGTGACATGGGGAAGCCGCAAGGATGTGTTGCGAGTTAATGATGTAGAGATAGCTGCATCCTCGCAGGCTAGGTATGCAGTCTTTCTCATGAGCTGTTCACTCATTCCTTCCTGTATGGGGCGCCTTCACATCAGAGTACTAGTGGTTGCTGAGCTGGGGATAATGGATCCCACTGTGGGACTAGTGGGGAGTAGGGCTCTATTGAAATCTCACACAGTACAACTTAATTAAATCTACTGTCTTTATTTGGAGGATGTTTTCTTTTCATGTTCATCAACAGATTTCTCAAGTGGCTTATGTGTACAATGATAACCAATTGCTTTTAATTTCCTTAGTTGAGCTTCTTTAAAAGCCCATCAATGAAGTGTATTTCAATAACAGACTTAAAATGTGAAGCAAATAAATGATATAAACAAAATTGTTAGTTTAGTGCATTATTTGATTTTAGAAATCCTTCATCTTAAACATCTTATATGCCATTTATAGACATGATTGTTGCACACTTAGTTTGGATTATTATTGCTATGATGAAACACCATAGCCAAAGCAACATGGGGGAAAAGGGGGTTTATTGGTTTACACTTCCCATTTGCTGTTCATCACTGAAGAAAGTCAGCACAGGAACTCAAACAGAGAAGAAACCTGGAAGCAGGAGTTGATGCAAAGGCCACAGAAGGGTACTGCTTATTGGCTTGCCATCCATGGCTTGCTCCGCTTGCTTTCTTATAGAACCAAGGACCGCCATCCCAGGGATAGTCCCATCCAGAATGGGCTGGGCCCTCCCTAACAATCACCAATTAAGGAAATTCCCTACAGATTAGTTCAAAGTCTAATCTTAAGGAGGCATCTTCTTACTTGAGGTTCTCTCCTCTCAGAGGACTTTAGCTTGTGTCAAGTTGACATAGACCTATCCAGAGCACACACATAGCAGCATTCACGTCCTACGCTGTGATGGGTACTTCCTGCCAGGCCAGGTGGTACAGCTGAGGGTGATTAAGAAAAGGAGATAAACAACAACAATGAGCTATGATCCTGCCCTTTAAGGAAAGTAACGATTACTCATATCTTAAACAACCAAAGAGTAGACTAGATAGGGATAGATTAAAAAGGAAGTACGGAGACTGCAACAGTGCAGGGAGGGAGCGCTATGGGTTATATGAGCGTAGAACAGAGATTTCCATGGAGGTGAAGGGCAGGAGAGGAGAAGAAAACAACTGGGTGTCCAAGAGAAAGCCCATCAAGCCAAGTGGGACAATGGCGGAGCCTGGAGGTGAGAGAGTACCTAGAAAACTGGAGGAAGTCAATGATGATGAAAAGGATGGGCAGGGGACCAAAGGATACACAGGGACATGAGAGTAAGAGAGAGGGGGAATGCCAGTATATATGTTGGGACTTACAGGACACTGGACAATAAATTTCAGTGTGAGTAAGTAGATAACATTTTTTGGAAGTTCTGTAGAAAGGAGTCCACCCCAATTTGCTAATTTCACATCTTTGACTCCCCCACTCCCTTGTCAATTTGCTCTGTCTCTTCCAAAGCACAGTCACACTCTAACTCTCGTATGCATTCATTTTCATTTTCATTACATGGTCAGTTTCTCCCACCACTACTGGGATGTCAGTGAAGCAAAGGCAAGAGGCTTACTGTGCGTGCTAATGAAGGAATCTTGAGCCTCTGAAAGAACTACTGGCAGACATGAGGTAGACAACAGAGTGTAAACCCCTGCCAGGTTTCCCCCCCCAAAGTACCAGAGCATATGTGGAAAATGCCCCAAAGCAAACAGCTCTAGGCAGTGCTTAGGGTTTGGATGGTGAAGGGAAATCTTGAAGGAGTGGTGATGAAAAGACAGATTTGGTTGTAACCACCAGGTTTGCAAGTCAGAAAAAAAAAAAAAAAAAAAAAAAAAAAAAGAGTGGAAAAGGAGAATGAAAATATTTCCTCTTAAATTTGAAACAAGAAAAAGATATTCAATACACCACACTTACTCACTATAGTTCCTGGGGTCTCAGTTACAATAAGACAAGACAGAGACAAAAGGGATGAAAGCATGAAAAAAAATCCCAAGAATCCATATTTACAGATGGGATGGTTTTATAGTTGTAAGACTTCCAGAGATCTCTTAGATCTAATAAATACCTTAAGTTGCAGCTTATAAAACCAACATGCAGAAATGAGTAGCTTTCATAGATACCAGTAATGAGCAACGTAAAAATGGGGAATAGGAGAAAACAAAGCTTTTATAATAGCTCAAAAATAGAATACAGAGAAAAAAAGCTAACAAGATAAGTGAAAGACTACACAATAAAAATCTTTAAGTCCCTTAAAACAAACGAACAAACAAACAAAAACAAAACAAGGACTCTGCTCCTGTATTAGGCAAATTTATATTGTGAAAATGGCTGTATTACAAAAAGTTGTTGGTATTATCAATGTAATTCCTATTTAAATTCTAATTTAATTCTAAATTTCTTTTTTTACCAAATCATTACAAAGAATTAATATGTAAATACAAAAGACCATGGTAAGGCAAAAAAAAAAAAAAAAAAAAAAGTTCTAAAGTAAAACAACCCAAATCTCCATTTCCATCATAACACTTGACCTCAGATTATCCCCAACAGCTATAGTGGCAAACACAGGATACTACTGGCACAAGAAAAGCTAGCTAGCTGGGCCAATGGCACAGAATATAGGATCCAAAATTAAGCCCATACAGATATGGCCACCTAATTTTTGACAAAGAAATAAAAAAACTATAATGCAAACAAAAATACAAAACTCCAGACTATTCAAGGAAGGATGCTGGGAAAACTTGATATTTGTCTATAAATCCATTTCTTTCATCCTGCACACAAATTACTTCCAAGTGAACCAGATACTTTAATTTAAAAGCTTAAATGCTAGAACTGCTATAGAAAAAACATAGGAAATACACTTAACATACAGGTTACACACAAGAACTTCCTGAAAAGACTCCAACAGCATAGAAAATAGTGCAAGAATTAACAAATGGGACTACATGAAATTATTCATGCACAGCAAAGGACAGTATGAGTTGAAGTGAAACACAGCCTACTGCATAGGAAATAAAAACCTTTGCCCACTGTACCTCAGACAGGAACAAATATCCAGAATTCACAAAGAACTGTGAAAGTTAAACACCAAAGAAACAAAATTGCCAATCAACAGATGGGATGATAAAATGAATGGGCAGTTAGCTCTCTAAAAGAAGAAATGAGAGGGCGGATACATATTTTAAAACCAGCTTGATATCCCAGGTATCAAGTTATCAGGAAAACGTAAGTCCAACTCTTTTGAGCTACCATCTCACCCTATGCAGAATGGGTAGCTCCAAGAAAGCTGACAAGAGATACCGGTGATGGTGTGAGGGAAAAGAAGCCCTCACTCAGTGGTAGTGGGAAGTGCAAACTAGCAAAGCTATCCCAGCAATCTGTTTGACTCCAGCCACGCCAGCTCTGGCACCTACCCAAAGGGCTATATATTCTATAATAGAGACACTGGCATTACCACGTTTACTGCTGTTCCATTCACAAAACCACGGACAGGGAACAACCCTAGAGGTCCATCAACAGTAGATGAACGGACAAGGAGAGTATGAGACTACATAGGATGATGCATTTCTCAGCAGTAAGAAAAATGAAATTATGAAATCTGAAAAAAAATGTATGGACCTGGGCACTACTATATTACAAAAAGTGAGATAAACTCAAAAAGAAAAAAAAACCCCACATGTTCTCCTTCATATGCAGATCCTACCTGGCACTGTGAATGTCTATGTATATAAATATGAACGCCGTCTAAAAACCAGGAAAGGACCTAGTAATTTCCAAGGGAAGAAGAGTACTTTAAAACTTCTGCTTACTTACTTACTTACTTTTTCATTCATTCATTTAAGAGAGAGAGAGAGAGAGAGAGAGAGAGAGAGAGAGAGAGAGAGAATGAATGTGTGTGTGTGTGTGTGTGTGTGTGTCTGTGTGTCTGTGTGCACGTGCACTCACATACATGCACATATGTGTACACAGTGAAACAAGTTAAATATATAAATAAGACTCATGAAGAAGAGGCTCTTATGGCTAGATACAAGAGCCTGCTTTCCTAGGACTTCAAATACCTCCATTCCACCTGGACTCCATGGGTTTCCAGGTACCAATGCATTTAATAGTGATGGTTTTGGAGGTGATGACATTAAAAAGTAACGGCGTCCACAATTGTATTTTGGAAATGTTTTTACCAGAGTATAACTTTTAGTTTATACTCTAAGAGGGCAGTCTCCCCAAGTGATCATGATACAGAGTTAGAAGACTAGCATCTCAAACTTGAAGTATAATTTAAATATTTTAAAATCTTTTGGATTTTTGAACTCTGTCAATACATCACCCATCTTCTCCCTGACCCCAAATTGATGCTATCATGGGTTATCTCTAAAAAAATCCACCAAACTGCAGGAAGCTCAGAAACTTCTGGCACTGTATAACCTGATGAGCTGTGGGGGCTGAACATTTCGGGCTGACAATCCTCACAGTGCCTTGTGAAGGGCGAATGCTACAGCCATCTTCTCTACCACACTGGCATTGCCATGACATGTCCATGTCAAGGTTCTTGTAAAAATTGTGACTTCAACCGTGTGAAAAGTTACCAAAGTTACTATACACAGAGGGTTCTCGTTATGTGGCTGGGTCATGGGGACTACAAAGACTTGTCTCAGGGCTGTGTAGCACAGCATGGTGCCAGGCATTGGAAGGATATGTGAACTAGGAGTTGGGTTTTTCTGACTCTGAAGTATGAACACCTTTTGGGAGGAAATGTCCCAGAAATTCTGATAGACCTAAGAGTTATCAATATCTTTCTGACAAGAAGAGAAGAAAAAGTTGATTAAATGAAGCCTTGTTATTTGGTTTCCATTAAACGGAGGCTTTGGTATGTAATTGCCTTCTCCTTTAATTAGACAAAATTAGTAAATGTTACTGTACATTTGTTCCTGTCAAGAGACAATTAATAATTTACATGTGACATTATATAAATACCAGACATTGACATATGTGTGTCATCTTTTGTAACATCAATTTTCCTCTTAAGTCCTTGATGGTAGCAAGAGCACAGACAGAGCAGCAGGAAAGGTATCCTAGAGGAACTTCTCTTTTTTTTTTTTTCAGGTCAACCACAGTCTACCATTAATTGCCGCCTAATGACTGACTGTGTGCCTCATATGCCTGGCAAAGATGAATTGCTGCAGGGTATGTTTTGAATCTGAAATCTCCCCCACAGGTTCATGCACTAAACATACAGTCTCTATCTTGAAACTTTACTTTGAAAAGTATAGATATTTTAGAAGGTGGCCTGGCTGGGAAAAGAGGATCAGTAGGAGTGGGCTTCTGGAGGTTGGACCTGCTTCTGGCTCAAATTCTGTGCTCTCTGCTTCCTGGGCCACCTCAGCTTTTTGCTACTGATAAAAGAGACACTTTCCCACTGATACGGGGAACTTAGAAGTGATTTTTAGAGTGACAGGGTCTTTCTCATCTCTTTATGAGTTTAGTTGAAGGGGAAGGACGGGGGAAGCTAAGAGCCTCCGAAACTGGACAGCCACTAAAGCCACCCAAAGCTGGTGGCATTTGGGTTCTTGTCTCGCTGATTCAAAAAACTGAAATTCATAGACCACAGATGGTAAATTTTAGAAAAATCCTATTTTATTATTGGGAGCTTCCGGGAAGAAACAAACTCTACTACAGCAGGAGTGCATCCCCAGGCATGGGTGCCACAGAGGTGATGGTCTTAGGCCTTTTGAAGGACTTACGGCACAAAATTTGGCAAGAAATAAGGGAGGGAATCAGCAAGTCCATCTCATTTCCCCAACTACAGGGAGTCCAGGTGCCTTCTCTCAGCTTCAGTCACATCCTTACATCTAACTTCCAGGGAAGCTGCTGCTCTGGCATCCCTGCTCCATCTGACTGCTTTCTAGCTCCTATTCCCACCGTCATGTTTTCCACATTGGGACGGGCTGCAAACCTCTGAACATCAGGCATGAGGTACTATGGTCATGGCAGTGAAAAAGTCCTAGATTGAGCCAATCTGCCCTGAGCTAAAGGGCAATGGTATGCTGAATCACGTGAATCTCGTGTTTTGGGAAGTTTGGGCAACGTCATGTAGCAGAAGGTGTAGAATGATATTTGTGTCAGTGTCAATGAGGTGGGGTTGGGCATGAGGCGGGGAATGCAAAGAAAATGAGGAGGAGGGCAGCAAAAGCCCAGGACATGATGAGAATGTTGAGACTTTTCAGGCCTATCACCCCCTGCAGATAAGAGAGGGAAGAAGAAGGTTAAATTGGCTACAATGGTAGTTATGGAACTGATTCTACTTATGTTAAGGTAGGTCCATAAGAACTTTAAAGAACTAATTCTGCTGGCACTCAGGCTACAGAACATAAGAATGCAACGACAGAAAGTGCCTGGGAGTTCTGAGGCCCACAGCACCCTGTGGTGTTCAGCAGTATTGTGTGTGACATCTTCTACAACAAGTGAGTGTTTTCCAAAGGGCTGTGAGCTGAAGGGGTCATGGAACTGTGCTCTGCAGCACCGAGGTCAGACAGTAGCCCTTTGATTGACAATTTTTTTAGAACTGAGCCCTGGACCTGTGGGATCGGTAATGTCTCTAAGTAAACAGTATGCATTTTGAATTAGATTAAGTGTGATCTATGAAGAATATACTGAGAATTCTCTCATACAGAAGACCACAGTCATGGAAGCAGTCTGCTGTACTGAGAATAGAAAAAAAAACCCACCCCAAACCAAAAACAACAGTTTGTTTTGTTTTAGTTTTTCCTTATATGAAAACACGAGAAAGGACAGGGCATGCACTCAAGGCAAGAGAAGCATACACATCAAGAAACTGCCCAAAACATCTTCCCAGGAATCCTTAATGTACCCAGTATCCCAGTATTCCCGCTTCCTGTCATTGGTGTATCCCAGGAAGGGCTGAGGCCAGGCTCATTCTTATCCCTGCTACCTGGGTACCCGGGTACAATAATGCATCTATTTTCCTTGAGTGACACACAGGATATGAAAATCTGTAATTTCCCCTCAAATTGGACAATCCCTTTGACTCTGTCAGAGGTACGGGGATGTGACTCACCTCACTCTGTTCTTCCTGCATCTGCACCGTTTCTCAGTAACTTATCTCCAATTGTACAGTGAATTATAATGAGGAAGAGAACAGTTCCAAGTCAAGCATACTTGAATATGCACAGTGACGTTCCTTATCCTCCCCAAGTCTTCGTGCCTTATCCATTAAGAGAAGGCTTCATTCTGGTGCCCCATATTTGACCACGTCCCCTGGATGGGGAGGCCTGGTGGCACTCAGAGGAAGGACAGCAGACTACCAAGAAGAGACTTGATACCCTATGAGCATATACAGGGAGAGGAGGTCCCCCTCAGTCACAGTCATAGGGGAGGGGAGTAGGGGGAAAATGGGAGGGAAGGAGGAATGGGAGGATACAAGGGATGGGATAACAACTGAGATGTAATATGAATAAGTCAATAAAATATATTAAAAATAAATAAAAATATTTATATGGAAAAAAGAATTAAAGAAATAGTTGATTGAAAAAAAGGATTTGAAAAAGTAAACAAAAATTTTAATTTCCATCTTCATTTGATACTGGCTATCCTTAATAAAATCACACTATGTCCTAAGTTTTGAAAATATGATCACTGACTCAAACTCCTGGCAGGCATCACATTAAACTTCATTTTCTGTAGATGCCAAAATTCTAGAAACATCTCCATACTATTTCTAGACTGGGAAGGAACCCTTACAGCTTCATTTCCCATTGTTTCCCACAGCTGCAGAAGTTCATAGCCTTTGTTTGTGTGTGTGTGTGTGTGTGTGTGTGTGTGTGTGTGTGTGTGTGTGTGTGTTTGAATGGATCAGTGCTGAGCCCACATGCCAAGAGACTCCGCCAATCTTCCCTAAGCTACGCTCTGACATTTTTCTCTCCGAAATCCTACACACAAAACCAGTCTCATCTTTCCTTTGGCCCTTCAGCTTGTCTCTGTGGAGGGCACGTTCTTGAATCCCTGTTTAGCAACTGGAAGAGAACAACAGCTTGCTGCTAGAGTCCCTGCCCTGTCTACTCTCTGGGTCCCTGGACTAAAGTGAAATGGACAGGAGGATCATTAAAAAACAAGGATATGCATAACCTAATCCTCAGTCGGAGTTTAAATTTTCTTCTCAGCTATAACTGAAAATAACATTAAGTTTAAATAAAACAAACAGAAGACCTCCCCCAAAATGTGCAACCGTCTAAGAATGTACAAAACTGGGTATGTGATTCAGGACTGTAATCACAGCACACAGGAAGGTGGGGCAGAAGAGTTGCCTGCAGCTTGAGGCAGTTAGGCTACGTTGTAAGTTCAAGTACAATCTGGACTACTATGTGAGACATTGTACACACACACACACACACACACACACACACACACACACACATACACTAAAACAGAACAGACATTGGTTATTGTCTGCCAATAACAAAAACCCACAAATATTTGTTCACCTAACAAACTATGTTGCCATTGATGCATGGCTACTTAAAAGAGTCAGAGCTGGTTCATCCTCCAAGAGTCCATGTTAGAAGCTTGGTCCTTAACGTGTCAACTGAAGAGTTGGGAACCTTGAAAACCGTTAGGACTTGAGTGGGAGTGGGCTTCCCTAGATGTCACAGGGAGGGAGGACATTCCTCAGAAGAGCATGGCTACACCCTCCATCTGGTGTCTGGCTCAGGTCTCCACAAGCAATGGCATTTTTGCATGTCAATCAGCCTTGTGAAAACTACCCAGGGTGGCTATGAGCTTCTGAATCCCTCTTCAAATCACAATCTATACAATGTTGCAATCAGTGCTCTCACGCTCCTCAACAGATGTGTGCCCTCCCCAAAACAAGCAGGCTTATGAATCATGTGGCATAGTACGGATCTTAAATTATGAGCTCTCGAAGCAAAAACAGCTCACAAATTTGCTCATGATTCCCTCCCTGGCTGTAACTCTATGGTGTTTAAACCTTTGAACCTTAAAGTTCTTGTCTCTGGTGTTGAAAGGTGATCCTAAGCTTCTGGTAAACACTCTTGTACACGATCTCATTCCTTCTGGAGACAAACCCTATCTCATATCTAATTTTAAGAGGCGGTGCAGTTGGTCTGTCAATGAAAAAAACTCTTCAGTTTGCCTCCCACTGAGTAGAAAAAGAAGATGACATTAGCCAGTGTTGCTGGTAACATGAGACTAAAATAAATGAATGAATGAACAAGAACACACGGAAAGGTTAAACAACATAGTTTTGTCGATACTGATTCAAGGTTTGAACCAGGATTTGGTCCAGAGTTGATGCCTCTCAATGACGCTGCTACTATTAGCACCAGGATGAAACAAGAGCCTCTGGTCAGATGGTCGGTGACTACGGGCCCCTCCCAGAGTGGTTTCCTATGCCATCCTTTGCCAGGAATACTCTCATGTCCCCTTGCTTTTCTACTTGCTCTCCATCTGTCAATGTCTATAATTCATTCATACCACCCAAACCTGGTAGTCATTTCAAGGGTAAATGCACGGGGGAAGCACCTTCCTTGCTTTGCAGATACCTTTCTTGTAACTGAAATCACACACATTGGATGAGGGCAGCTAGCATATAAGGATGGCTGTTGAACTCCATGTCCTTCGCAACCCAACTTTTGTGGAGTAAGATTTCACCACACACAATAAGTCACTTTGAGTCCTTCTTGTTGACGAAGGATACCGGAGGGCAGCAACGAGAGTGGGGATTAACAGTCTAACTCCCTTCTCATTAAGTAAACTTCCGGCATGGTGTTTAACCCTGGTAATTAACAAAAATTTATGCTACTAATTACTCTTTGCCTCTCCAGGAGAGAATACAAATGTAGGCCTAACAGGTTCAGTCTCTCAGCCCTGAGCTAGCACAGGGTCAAACCTGCCACCAGAGCACAGCCAACTCTGTGACACTGGGCCAGGAGCACTCTTGGATGGAAGGTTTTGCGTCTGATACATCTTCTAGACCCAGCTGTGGTAATGTCTCATGTTACCTGGGACCTTGTCGAAATGATTTTTTTTAAAAACTCAGTTGTTGTGGCATGAGGCATGCTATTTTATATTTCTAGTTAATTCCAAAGCAACCGTGATGCTCATAGCTGAGAGCGAACTGTAAGCTCCTTGTACTACACCCTGGAAATATTCAGGAAAGAAAGTACCTGTCCTCAGCTTGTACATAATTATTCCCCACACAACACAATGTATCAATGATTCCCAGGGCATCTGTACCACCCGAGGTGTTTTTACATAATATGATGTACTTATGATGGAGAGCACCGATGTGTATACTGTCTGAAACATCATCTGGGTCTGGTACCCACTGGTGGCTCTGGAACTGGGTTCCTGTGAGCACTATGCGGTTTCTGTGGAGTGCTTATTGCAGAGTCCCAGGAAGCACTGGGGGTGTTCTTGAGCTTTTTAAAGTGATATAAGTATGCTATGTAATAATAAGAGCACCAGACTCAGAAGAGTTCTGCCTGCAACCAACATAGAGAAGGGATAAGGGCAGCCCCCAAATTTTATTTCCCTCTGGAGATGAGATAGCTCCAAAGATCTGAAGGGACAAAGGGCAGGGGAAGACTGAGAGACGGAGGGGACAGATGCTGGGAATGAAGGAGAGAGACAGGCTTTGGATGTCAGGAAGAAAAGCACATTTGATTTGAGTCTTGTGTCCTAAGAGATGCCTGACACTGATGCCTATCAGCCCAGTCCCTGTGCTCTGTATTTAGGGAATGCCAGGAGCTGCCCACCTCAGAAAGAACCCATGAAAATCAAGAGAATAACTGTCTGTAAAATATGTTTGTACATGGCTATAAGAGACTAACACATCTACATTTGTATGCTCATAAAACCCAGTAGCAAAGGTCTCTTTTGCCAGCTCTCGAAAAGACTATGTCATCTGTCTCTCCATGAACATTCATATTTTATTTGTATGTATTTACAATTTACAAAACACTCCTATTTTTAGGATTGTGCATAATGGGTACCATCAAAACTAACCATTCAGATAGCATTCGTTTGATGGCAAAGTAAACAAAGTGTGAACTAAAGTTCCCCTGGGAGGGCCTTCCTGACTGATTACAGCTTTTGGGGCTGTGCATGGCTGCCACTCTGCAGGTCCACAGACAACTGGCCTGTACTACCATGCAAATCTCTCCCTCCCACTTTGACTTAACATTGTTGTGCCTACTTTTGTAAATTCTTTGGAGTGCAGTAACTAGCTTCCACCAACCCACAGGCTAAAAATATCATCTGGTAGTATCTGAGACCTATAGCACATATTTAACCTGCTCTCCTAAAACCCACTCAGTCAGTGTGTTAATCATGAATTCCTTTTACTTTGTTAGGTTAAAAACTGCTGGAGCATGAATATGTGTTTTCACCACAGTTATCCACACTTGGCTCCAGAATAAACTATCTCTTAGTCCCTTTGGTGTGATAATTGTGGTTTTTGTGGCAACAGAGGGGAAACTATGTTGAACCAACAGCAATCAGTTCCTCTGATATACAGACAGTTCTGTTGATCGTATATCACATCGGGCAAGGTCCCAAATTTGGTTTGTTCTTGAGTGAAATCCCAGAGCAAGGTGCCTGTGAGGCTCCCGGGAACCCCACACTCATTAGATGCAGTCTAATGATTCTAGGAATGAGCAACGTCATCCAAACCCTTTATTTCAATTGCCAAAGTTTGCACTTTCCTTTTCTCTTTGGCTTCTTTCTGCCTTTTTATTGTTGTTAAAGATACACAGTATTCAGTCCAGGGAGGCCCCGGGCATGATTTATTTTATGACAAGTGTTCCACTCTGCCCTTGCACAGAGATTTCAACCAAGAAGGTCACAGCTAAGCCTTGGCTCCAGGTGACCAGAGGGACTTTCCCTTGACAAGGAGCTTATTTCTAGCTGTCTTAAAGCACTAGCTTCCTTCACTTGCTTGCCTCTGGTGATGTGAATTTGAAAGATTCTCCCTCTTTAGGGTTTCTACTATTTAAACACAAAAGAAAACCAGAGAAGCAAAGCCGGAGGAGGGAGTGGAGCATGGAGAAAGCATCTCAGAGGGTGGTTTCCTGTGGTTGACCTCCACCAGACAGGCCCTGGTGTAAGGACTTTGTAGTACAATATATTTCTGAAGCTAAGCTTTTATGTATAAATGGGTTTATTTTGACTGTCTCTGGTCATATTCCCTGAGCTAAGTAACAACCCACTGAGTGGTTTCCTCCAGGAATCTCATCAGAAGCCCTCGTTTCCAGGGAAAAGAATATGTATTAATCACCTGGCACAACCCCAGTAGCTCCTGACTTTACCATATCAAGGCATCTCCTGAACATATCTCACCAGTCAAAAGAGAAAATAAAATATAAAAAAGTTCTTAGCAACATGTTCAGATTTTCTTGAAAGCCAACAAAGTAATATATATGGCCAATGAGAAGACCACTGCATGCTTGTCCTTGAGGAGCCGCACTTGGTACATCTTACTGTTCTGTGGCTATTGGAAGGTCTACATGCATGCATGCTTGTGTGTCTCATTTTCTTCTAAGCATTTCTTCATCTTAATCCTCATGCTTAAGCCTGCATTAAAGTTAATAACACTATGGACTGTTTTCTCTCTGCCCTGTCACCTCTAAGAGTAGCACGGATAGAATATGAATTTTGCCAAGTGTTATGGGAAGTTCAGCAAACAAAGAAATGCCAGGGAAATGTTTTCTTACAGATGCCTGTATAGACATCTCGACAGAAACACAGGAGTGTAATGGAAGCATCTTAATAGTGTCAATAAAAAAGGAAAGGTATATTTCCTTGAAAACTAACAGACACAACACATGGCTTAGTGCTATTCAAACACGGACTTGTCCTTTTCAGATAAAAGAGGATGACGATAGCTCATGTTTGTCATACCTCGGGTTTGAATGGCGCAAGATATTCAATTCCTCCTGACTTGATACTTAACATTTGTACAAAATCCACTTAGCATATCAGATGTTCAGAATTTCCTGTAGAAGTATTAATTTAAAAAAAAGACTGTGAGGGTATGAGGGGGAGAAAGTGAACTGTGTAAGCCTGTGTGATTCACAAATGCTTCTCAATGTATCAGCTAATGGACAGCAGGTGAGAGTCAGGGTAAAGTATTAATATTCCTAACATTCTATTTGGGAAGGGAAGACAGGCAGCTTAGAAACAGCTTGCAGGACCCTTTCCCACATCCCAGGCTATGTCAATATTAAAACCAAAACTATCAAAGTAAGAGAAAAACGATGCTTCCTCCAGAGTGAACATAATTACACCATATTCACAGCACTTGTTTAAAAGTCTGCACCCTAAAGAGTAAGGTTTCTGGGGCAACTGGACTAAGGGCAGCCACGAATTCACATATGTTGGGAGAAATGCTGGTGTTTGGTCAGTAAATTATGATGCATCAAAGAGATAAACTTCCCAGAGGGAAAACAACTGACAGGAGATAAGCACTCTGTCTGTTGCAAAGGATAGGTAGAAACAAGCATCCTCCCGGTGGGTTGCAGTCACAAACCAATGCAAAGCCTCAGCAGGCCTGCCTCCTGATTGCTAATGCATTGACTTGCAAAGTGACCGGAAGATGGGAACAAGCAACCCTGAACCCAGCCCAGAACATAACTGTCCTGTGCTACACACTGTATGTTCCTAAAAGTACAAATGCTTCCTTAAAGGAAGCTATTCCTTTGAGCCAGTTCCCTAGCTCTTCTCTCAATCTGTTTTGCAGGTCTATTGTCATGAGTAAAGGGAAGGGATTTTAAAAAAAATAACCAATGAAAATACGTGGCCCCTAGCATCCACTGATAAACCCAGATTTGGCCATATCCATATTACCATGGGAACTTTTTTCTAAGCATCCAGTCAGTGCAGCCAGCAGCACCCTTTGATAGATCCAACTCCTAAGACTACAGCCATAGCCACGCTGTCCCTAAAACTGGATTCACATACCCATCCCACAGGACCTACAGAACCCAGAGAGACTACTTTTCATGACCTAGGATTTGCTTTTTCGGCTCAACCCCTCTGGATTTATTAAGCTGCCCACTCCTCTGGCATGTCTTGAGATTTTCTCTAACTGCCACATGGTCCTGTGAAAACATCTTCTCCCTTCAGAACCATTTCTTTAGAAGATTCTCCAAAATCACTACTCTTTGTGGGTGACCTCTGAACAATAGGCTGAAAATTAGCATGAAAGGATACAACCAATAGCCTAAGTACAGAGGCCCAGGTACTACCACAAAAACTACAAGCAACAGGAAAAGGCTAGAAAAACGTCCCTTAATCTATCAATTCCATAGTAA
Source organism: Acomys russatus (assembly GCF_903995435.1). Lineage (NCBI taxonomy): Eukaryota > Metazoa > Chordata > Mammalia > Rodentia > Muridae > Acomys > Acomys russatus. The sequence goes on from NC_067163.1 coordinate 19,552,518, forward strand.
TGGCCCCAACAAACTCAATTTTAATAAGCTATATGAAACTCAGGACATGAGCTTTAAAAAACAGTTTCAAACGTGTTCAAGGAGCTTTAAAAAGAGGTCTTATATAAACATTTGAATGAATTTCAAGAGATCAGGAACTGATTAAAGTGAAAGAAAACAAAACTGTCTGAACATTTTTGGTTAAGGGACATCTAGGTGGTTTCCAGATTCTGGCTATTACAAATACAGCTGCTCTGAGCATAGCTGAGCAAGTGTCCGTGTTGTATGGTGGAGCATCTTTCAGATATCTGCCTAGTAGTGGTAGAGCTGGGTCTGCAGGGAGCACTATTCCCAATTTTCTGAGAAAGCACCAGATTGATTCCAAAAGTTCCTCTACACGTTTGCACTCCCACTAGCAATGAAACTGTGGTACATTTACACAATGGAATACTACTCAGCTTCTGAAAACAAGCAAATCTTCAAATTTACAGGCAAATGAATGGAACTAGCAATGATCATCCTGAGTGAGGTAATCCAGGCCCAAAAAGACATGCATGGTGTATACTCACTTTTAAGTGGATATTAGCCCAACACAGATGTCCTCTGAGAGACTCCACACAGTGGGAGATCAGAACAGATGCTTAGACTTGCTGCTGGACTCTGGGGAAGAATGGGGGCATGGAAGGACCCAGAGGGCTCAGGAGCCCCACAAGGAGGCCATCAAAGCCAGGGGATCTGGACCCAGACACACTGTTGCACCAACCAAGGACAATGCATGCAGTAAACCTAGGCCCTCTGTTCAGATCTAGCCAATGGACAGTTCATTCTCCACAGCTGTGAGGAGAGTGTGGACCACCTCTGACATGAACATGGTCAAATATGGGGCATAACTGTGGATAATGTCTGTCCATTGGCTAGATCTGAGTAGGGGTTCAATGTTTACTGCATGTATCATCCTTGGTTGGTGCATTAGTTTGAGCAGACCCTCTGGGTCCAGATCTGCCCATCATGATGTTATTCTTGTAGGTTTCTAGGACCCTCTGGATCTTTCTATTTCACCATTTTCCCATACTTCTCTCAACTAGAGTACCCATAGGAAGTCCTCACATCTATTCCAATCTCCTGTTAAGTGAAGACTTTTGTGGGACATCCCCTTTGGGCTAGTGTTCAATTGTGAGTATGTACCATGTGAGTCTTCCTGGGTCTGGGTTAACTCACTCCGTATGAGCATTTCTATTTCCATCCATTTGCCTGCAAATTTCAGGATTTCACTGTTTTTAATAGCTGAGTAGTATTCCATAGTGTAAATGTACAACAGTTTCTTTACGCATTTGACTGAGGGAAATTTAGCTTTTTTCCAGGTTCTGGCTATTAAGAATAAGGCTGCTATGAACATGGTTGAGAAATGTCCTTGTTGTGTAGTGGAGCATCTTCTGGGTATATTCCAAGGAGTGGAATAGCTGGGTCTTGAGGTAGCCCTATTCCCAGTTTTCTGAGATAGCACCAGATTGAATTCCAAAGTGGTTGTACAAGTTTGCACTTCGATCAACAATGACACTCTCATCTTTTCAATGGCCTCGCCATTGTTTCTGGCCCCTTATACAAACAACTGCTCTCACGGCCAGAAAGATACTTATTTTCTGGTTAAAACTCTTGCTTGTAGAACTTTCCTTAAACTGATCTAAGGAGCCCAGCAGAGCTGTCGCACACACCCTCCCAGCCCTTGTCTCTGATGAGTCTCCCCACTCCCACCGACTACCTTTACCTTCTTCATTCTGACTTTACTGTACAGGACACACCCCAATAATTTCTCGGAAAAGTCAGCCATAGCGATTGCTGCTCTCAGAAAAGCACACTTAATTGCATGCCATGAATGAGCTCCACTTTGCTTCTACCCATGCACTGCTGTGAGGATATGGGGGACCTTATGGGTGTTTCCCATTTTCTGTCATGTAGGTGCTGAGGTCACAGAGTGAATATCCTGTGGCACTTTAATATGTTTGTATCTTTGGCACCTGCACCTGGTCACAAATTAGTATATAAAGAAGAGATTTTCTGCTAGTAAAGAGTTCAATATCTCTATATTTTAATATGTAAATCCTTTATTAGTAAATAAACCAATCTTTTCTTTGACTGGGGGCATAATTCAGTTGTAGAGAAATTAAATAGCATATCCAAGGACCTACAGCAGCACACACACACACACATACACAAATGATAATGAAAAATGAAGAAATAATCTGCTTTCTTCAAGGGAGAGTCAAAGTATAGAGTATTTGTTGCTACTGTTTAGTATTTCTGTGAAATGCTCATTTATACATATATGAGTCTTTGAAATGGTCAGTTTACCTGTCTTAAACAAATGAACTGAGAGCATAAATGAATGATACCTCTTCTCTGGGAGAGCCACTGTACAGCACTAGAACAAAGCAGGAGACACACACACAGACACGCACATACACACACAAATACACACACACCTTGGGAATAAGTTACCTACAGAAATAACCTTAATTTCTGCCTCTCTTTTGTAATCGAAAGACCTTCTGCCAGCCAAATAAAAATGTTCACATTCCTCCAAATCCTGCTAGTAAAAAAGGCATTTTGACATACTTTCTTATCTCTGCCTACATGCCTTCCCCAGTGCTGGCTTTCTGAGCGCTGATGGGACTGCTGGCAAGTCCAGAGCTCTCATTCTCCATTCTCCTGTGATTAGAATGAAGCTTCCAGCCATCGCATGGCAATGAAGCTAGCTGTCAAACTTCTTGTCCCAGGCAGAGCCTCAAAGGGTCAGTTTTGTGTGAGAGAGAGCCTGTGCATCCTCAGGGCCATTCCTTCATGCAAGCCCAGAGCATGCATAGCACACACACACAGGAAGAAATCTGACATAGCTGATAGAAGAGATGGCAAAGCTGCGTTTGGGAATGTCTTCTATCGCCGATGTATAACGAGGGCAGTATTTGGGGCGTGTACAGGAGAGCCTGTCTTACAAAAAAAGAAATGAACTACCAGTAACAACTGAAGAATTGAAGTCATGAAAGATTATAGCTGACAAATTGAAGCATTAGAGGAAGGGATTTCTTTTGCTCTGTCAGATTATTCTGGATAATTAAATCTGAATAAATGTTCCAAATGCTTGACTCCATTTCTAAAAGCTGAGGGCTCCATGCTAAATGTGTGTCCATACACATTCTCAGTTTCAGTGGGGAGTCCTGGGGAGGGGTTGACTTTTACCATCTCACTCTCTGTCACTCTTATGAACTCAACTTGCCTAGGGATTTTCAATGTTATCTATCTAAAAATTGAATATAACAATGCTTGGCTTTCTCTCTCTCTTTCTCTCTCTCTCTCTCTCTCTCTCTCTCTCTCTCTCTCTCTCTCTCTTTTTTTTTTTGGCTTGCTTTTCTCATAGCATATTTTGAAGTATAACAAAAATATTCTAGAATAAGAAAAAGTAGTCACATGTAGATAATTCTAGTATAATACAAATTAAATTAAGTATGAAAAATATTACTAATTTGTGAGTATTAACATATGTAATATAGTATCTTGTTTTCTTTAGAAGCATTTATGAAGTCTTGAAGTTGATCTGAAGAGATGTTGAAGATTTAATTAGACACTCAGAATAGCATCATTTATTTAACTTTTAACTATAACACTGTCAATCATCTAATAAGACAGGTAAATTGTGTATTTATTTAAAGTTAGAAAGAAAAGCTTGATAGGATGATGAGAATTATGAAGGATAGAAAAGATAAAAAGAATAAGAAGGATTTCAAAATGTGTGAAACTTGGCTATGTATGTGGTATTCATTGTGCTAGCTGTATTTGACTACTCACAGAAAGCAATTAAATACATTTTGACTCTACCCAAATGTGAGCAGTTTGAAAACAGAATGGCTAAAGTTCAAATTTATTTTCATATGTTTGTTTTAAAAAATTCAATCATTCTCAGTAACATTAATCTCTGTTAAATTCTAGGAAAAAACAGAACTGCTAGGTCCCTTATAACAATGAAGGTAATTTATCAAGTAATAATAATAATGAAGTTAATGATGATGATGATAACAGCATCCATTAAAGCCCAAAAGGCATTCCACAAACTAAAATGAAGATAGAGAAATGATACATATTTAAGTTTTCAGACTTGCCAAGTGTCCAGTATGAATATTTCTCTTTCATATTTGTAAGACCAAAGCTCAAGTTGTTATTGGTGGTTTTTAAGTCCTCATTGAGGATTTGGTGCTTTTGTTTGTTTGCTGTATTTTGTTTTGTGATCCAAATAACCTAAAGTCACCTTTAAACTAGTTGCCAGCTGGAAAAGAAAATTCAATATTAAAAAAGTCAAGGCCAGCAACATAAAAAATTGCTATTGCGGTTTAAAGCAGCCGGTACCCAGGCCCTCTCTGACACAGCATTTCCTAACACACACACAACACACACTTCCTCGCAGGGAGATGGATAGTGTGCCTACTGCTCTCAGGCCTAGGAGCAGATGCTTAAGCACACAGAAAACTGTTTTCCGTGCTGGCTCCGCTGAAGCAAATCTTAATTGGTAATGAAATTAAAGTATGGATAAAAGAAAATTTCAAATGTCCTCATGCATCCAGCAGCTCGAGGGATCCATGGTCTCAAGCAGGAAGGACCAACTCCAGTTTTTTCTCCATCAGGAATGCAAATGCCAGTAAGCTGTGGCTGCCTCCATGCACATGTGCCTCCCTGGAATTGAAGGACGCAGTGCTCCCTACCGACCGACCTCTTGATTTATGCCCTGTCTCAGCTAAAACACAAGCTCTGAGGCTAACATGGATGCTCTAACTGTCCCAAACCCCCTTTGCTGTCCAGACTGGCACCAAGCTTGCAGAGATCGTCTGCTCTACAGACCTGCACGCTGGGAAGGGCTGATTATTCAACCTAGACTACGGTTCATTCGGTGCTTAAGGAAGTGACAATGAGGGAATAATAAGTAAACACCGGTCCTGTGGGGGGGGGAAAAAAACAAACAGTTTTTTAAGGTTCAGCGTTCAGTAAACAATGAAACATAAATGGGCAGTAACCTGTTTGTGACTGTTGTGCAACGTCTGAGACGCAAAGCTGTCTACCAAACATGAGGCATCCTACACTCTTATCCCCTTACAAGCCGACAGGAGTGACACGAACATGTGTAGGGACAAAAAGAGACTGCATAAATAAGTATCTTTATATAGCCTATGCCAGTCGTGTGGTTGGTTGAGAGGCTGCATGGCTGGCATACAAAGGGCTGAGCACAGGGCATATTAGAAACCACTGCTTGAAACCGAGGTACAGCACAAGCTGCGGCAGGACCTGGCTGAAGGATGCGTAGATTGCATAGCACCATTTTGTCAGTCTCTAAAGAGCACTCTAGAAGGCTGCCAATGCAGTCAGGAGCATTTTGAGCTATGGATCTTTTTTTCATAGAAAAAAGAAATTCTAAAGATCTCCTCTGTCTACTTTCTGGAGTGTATTTTCAAGTGTTACTTTAACAAACACCGAGGAAAATAACATCAGGGCTCTCTGTGTCCTGAAACACATTAAAGCACAGCTTTTTTAGTGGGTGGAAACCAAAGAAAAGAGGCTTTTACAGGAATGATATTGCTCGTAAGAATCAGGTATCATTGACCAAACAAGGGAATTCTGTGTGATGCTAGTCTTGACACATTAACAGCCATGCTAACGATCGACAGTGTTCTCATTCAAGCTTTGTTACCCATAGTAAGTACATGCACACATTCCTTCTCCGACAAAATGTGTATATTTCACTTTCCAAAGTCTTCATAGATTGTGACGGGAGTTCACTTAGAAAGTGGGTCTCTAGTGACACCAATCAGAGAAATGCTCCCATTGCTCAGTGGCCACAACTATCATGTTTAGAAGACAGAAATACTGCAACCCTTCGATAGCATATTGCTATAATCCATGTACTAAAAAATTAGACTTGCAACTATATCCTATGGGTAACTACACGTAGCTGTTACTAATTCAATTACCTAAACAGAAGTCAGTTAAAATGTAAGAAAAAACTCAAGTTAAAACTGGAATGAAGAAATGCCACAGATGAGTAAATAAAAGGCAACAACCATAACAGTGAAAAAAAATTCAAATAACATTACAAAAATATCCCCAAGAATCCAAAAGAGAAAATAATCTGTGGCATGAGAGAAGGAACTGTGGTTCAATTCTGCAGTGCCCTGTCACTGTCGGTGGCCAGCATCCATACAATACCAAAAATGATTCTCGACTATCCCAAATAATCTTGTGCATTCTCACTACTGGACTCCTTAAGCTAAGGTATTACAGAACACACAGAGACACCAAGGCCATCTAGGTGTTACTGTTTGGCTATCAAGATACTTCTGTGGCATTAATTTTCCAAATCCTTAATAAATTGAAATAAATTTGTTATTTTTGAATTCATGTTTCTGTCACCTACTAAAAGACAGAAAGTGGAATTACTAAATATGGAAAGAATTAATTGTTTAAAGAAAAAATAAAGCTATGAATTTAAAAATTAACTGACTGAAATACCATGCTTCTGTGGTATGGCATATTCTTTTCCATTGCGTTGCATCTCAGTAAAGCTAAAGTCTGCGTGTGAATGATATTCACATTCTCTCTCTTTCTACCTCCTTCTCCCTCTCTTTCTCTCCACTCTTTCCCCCACTGCAAACCTTTCTCCATCTATTAACTCTGAAAACAAAAACCACTGGCAACAAAAATGTGGCAGTCACCTGTAGGTATTCATGGAACTGACCATAAAGCTTTTGGGTGAATCTCTCTGGAATGTTGTTTCATTATTTCAGTTGTTTGAGAGTCATCCAAGCTGTGGAGTTCACATATCTGTGGTACTCCCAGAGGACCATGTTTGTAGACGAGAACACCAGAAGTGAACACTGCTATTAAATAAACAGTTTATAGGGACACGATTGTAAATGTTGACCCTGTTTACTAATTTGTTAGTGCTGCTATAAGGAAAATCTTAAAGACTGGGTAACTTAAGGAGAGTTTTTTCCCCTCTCAGTTTGGTGTATGTGTGTCTACCATCCAAGTGTGGGCTAACCTAGACTTTCCTGAAGCTCTTTGAAATTCAGAAATGTGTGTGTGGTCATCCTTGACATTTTTCTATGAGGTGAAGTTTTAATTTCTTTGCTAATTAGGGTACAAACTGTCAGAGTATATTAGGTATAGTGTGGCAGGCTTGTTTTCACTTTTATAAACCATTTTACAAGCTGTGTCTCAAGATACTATCACATTCTGAGGTGCTGCATATTGTAAATAATACGGGGGATTTGGGGGGCAGTCCTGTACTCTGCATGCTCACCAAAACCTTATTTATCTCACATGCAAAGTATGTCCATGAACAAACTACAGTGTCTTAGAAAATTCCAGGATTGGCTAAGCTCTCCTCAAAACATCTAATTCAAGCATGGGTAGGAATTGAGGTATTATTCACTCTTGAGATGAAATTCTCCCCAGCTGTGTATTCATGAAAATCAGGCAAGTTATATTCTTCCACAAGGGAAATCCCATTTTCAAGAAAGAGAAACAAGAAGGCAAAGTAAAGTCACCATCAGGGAATGTTCTTTCAGTTCTTCAGGCTCAAGAATGCACCTCTTCAGCATGACACTCTATCCTGTGGGCTCCTGGACCACTAATCCAGGGAAGCCATCTTGTCCTTGGAGCCCTGGCTTTTGAAGGCAAAAGAAGTGACCCAATCTTATGAAACTGAGGTGATGGTCCTGGTCCTGTGCTCATGGTGACTTCTTAGCCTGCTGACACCTGACCCCTTCAGATCCAGAAGTGCCTCCTCTTGAGGAATGCTGCCAGCACGCGTGCGCGCGCGCACACACACACACACACACACACACACACACACACACACACACACACACAATCCTCGAATGCTAAAAGTTTTCTTAAGTGTGTCTCATCTTTATCCAATTTGTCTAAGCTGCCACTGTTTCTGATGGCATAACCCCATCTGGCTTTCTATGAGCTATTAGGTCAGCAGTAATGGAGAAGATACCTAAAGCTGATCTTTGCCTCCAAGGAAGAGAAACAGAACCAAATTACTCTTTACGATAAAAGTGATTCACCGCAAGTTATAACACCATGATCTGTGCTTAGGATTGTCTGGGATTTTGCCACTGTTTAATTTAACCCTTCTGTTCTCTGAACTTCAGTGACATTTCATAGCAAGAATGAGAAAGACACACGACTTCTTTGGCCTAGGACATGGCTCCATGTGTACAACACTCACTGTGTATGATGACTAGAATATTCAGGCTTGAGAGCCTGCCTGTCATGTCAGTACTCAAGGAAGCAATGACAAAGGATTACTACAGCAAGCTAGCTAGGTGGACTCATTAAACTGGTAAGCTCTAGGTTTATGTGAGAGACTGTGTGTTAATATATAATGTGGAGAGGAATCAAAGAAGAAATCTGGTGGTTTGAATAAGAATGCCCTTTACAGGTACAAATATTTGAATTTTTTGTCACCAGGGAATGGCCATACTTGGGAAGGACTAGGATTACTGAAGTAGGCATAGCCTTGTAGGAGGACGTATGTCACTAAGGGTGGGCTTTGAGGTTTTGGAAGCCATAGGCAGGCCCAGTGGCTCTCTCTCTCCCCTGCTGCCTGAGGATCTGGAGGTAGAACTCTCAGCTACGTCTCCAGTACCATGACTGCTTTCATGTCATCATGCGTCCTGCCCTGCCATGATGACAATGAACTATGCCTCTGAACTGAAAGGCAGCCCGTATTAAATGCCGTCCTTCATAAGAGTTGCAGTGGTCACGGTGTCTCTTCCTAGCAATAGAACACTGACTGAGACAATATCCAACCTCGAGATTTGGACTGTATGCACAGTCACATATACATATATGCCCACATGTATACATGGACACAAATGCACTTTACCCATACATGAACAAACTTTTAAAGCATGTGTCATGACTTTTATCCAAGACTCTCTTTGGGCTTAATCACAAGGAGCATTACAAGGGATGGTTTCTCTGGTTCTAAAATAAAAATGCTCTTCTGCTATTTTCTGGACTCTTCCTTAAGTAGAACACTAAAAATGTGAGGCTATTATGTGCACAACAGTGCCACTTAATTCACTAACGTATGTATTCATTTTGTCATCCCCCTTCTGCCCCAGCTTAAAAGATAGACATATTCTTTAATCCCTTTTCCTCCCCAATTCTCTTAAGACACATCACAGGCATTCTGATTGGCAAATACTTTGATCTTATGGAGCAAACCAGGAAGGCCCTAGGATTAAAATAAAATCAAGTAAAATGCTAGCAATAACTTTGTTATTATACTTTGACTCTGATTTCAATTTTTTTTTTTCAGATTTAAATCCTCTTATGTTTTCCATGGAGGAAAAGAGATCAAAGATGATTTTTATTCTTATCAGAAGGGAAAGCTTGGGCAGATTTTAGATCCATCCTTGGGCCAGTCTGAGTCAGCATCAGGATTACGATTGCTGTTCTTTAGGTCAATGGCATCACACTGGGCTCCAGTGTTACAGGGATAGATCCTATCTGAAAGCACGAACTGGCTGGATCCACTGACGAACGCACCAACCATGAGGACATATCGCAGTGATAAGCACGCACTATTCACACAGCCTAGAAATGGCTTTTACATCCACTCATGCTAATTAGGAAATTACTGAAAATATTTCCCATATTTAAAACAGCAGCCCTCCTCATTGATATGCCACTCTCTCCTTATATGGCAACCCAGCTATGAATCAAAGCTGAATAATAATCCATCACTGTCAAAGGTAAATTACGGCCTAGAAAAGAAAAAAAAAGCACCATGACATTTAAAGCATTGAGAAACAGTCAGCTAGTCCCCTGCGCAATACCCAAGTTAGAGAACAGCACACACGAAATCAGTACCACAGACGAGCAGCATGAAAGAGGAGTCATATGCCACGTAAGCCTAAGATACCACTGGCAAGAAGGGGACCCTGCTAAGGAAACATTCCCCTATGTCTACCATGATTTTACATGTGCTATTCTTACTTGAAGTGAGTCACAGCGTTAATTCTCTGATGTAGTGTTTTGCAGATCAGAAAGCTATACCTCAGCAAATTTATCAGTGTACTCAGAGTCTCAGTGTTAAACAAATAAGGGCTAAAATAAAAAAGCAAGGCCTATCTGACATTGAAGTTTAGGTTATCTGCAGTATTCCTGTGCAAGCTGCTCGGGACTAGAGTCCCTCCTGCCTTGGAGGGCAGTACTAAGGCAGCAACTGTGTGTTAACAGCATGGATATGATGTGTAAGTCAGAGAAAGTGTCCATGCCTCAGTTTGTACCATCATATGATGGAGCAGTATCTATCCTATGTAACAATATAATAGAGATTAAATGACATATACATCATAAAAGTCTGATAACATAAAACATAGAAAAAATATAATAAGATAGAAAGTGTCTTCTTTTATGATAATACATCATAAAGAAATTTATTTTAAAACAATTTGTTGGTGTACATATACTATTACATAATAAAGATTAAAGAAAATTTGCATAATAATGTGGTTATTTTAACACAAATAATTAAATCTTGGGTGAATATTTGTTACCATAGTATATATAAAATATTCAGCATTTTTTCATGGTTGATAAATAACCTGACTTTATAATAGTTAATATCAAGAATGCCATTTTATTGTGCATATGTGGTATAAAATTATAATGTATATGAAGGATAACTTCAGAAATTGTTGGAAATGCTGTCCTAGTCCCATTTAGTGATTTTACTCTATGAAGCTCAAGTCAGCAACTCAAACAGTAACTTTCTTTTGTTTTAAAATACAATTTCTTATTTTATTTTGTTTTATTATAATTTAATAACACTACATCCCAACTGTAACCCCCTGGTTCTTATCTTCCTATTCCCACCTTCCTTCCTTTTCCACCCTATCCTACTCCCTTAGGCCTCTGACAGGTGGGGGTCCTCCTTCCACACCATCTGACCACAGCCCATCCAGTCTCCTCAGGATAGCCTGCATCCCTTTCCTCTGTGTGCCCTCAAGGCCTTCCTACCAAGTAGAAGTGATCTAATCGTGTCAGACGTTGCAAGCAGAGAACCTAGACCTCCTGTTCAGATGTAGCTGATGGACAGAAAGTGTCTTCTTAACATTGTTTGCCGTATCAATGTAAGCCAACTGTGCATTCATTGTAAACAATCTTTCTGTACTGAAGATGGTAATGCTAACATCATCCTCCACCAGGTATTACTGAGTTTTAAATAAAGTGACAATGTGTAAACATAGGCCAGCTCCTTGTATATACCTTCTATTTAGTTCTTAGAGCAGGAATGCTAATGTCAGCAGAATTAAGTCAGAGAGTCATTGAGAGACCTGGACAGTCTTCTGTGCTCATCATAACATATTGGTGCTGATTATCCATAAACAGGCCAAAGTCAAATGTGAGGGACCCAAATATCTTCTTAAGAAAGCACTAGGAGTCATTTATCGGAAGGAGGCAGAACTGTGAGCCATCGCAGAGAGGCATAAAATTCCGCTCGCTGTTCTTTATGGTGCCGCTTACAGCTATCAGAATGTAAAATGCCTACTGTTATATTAGTATTTTTATAAATATTTAATTACTGAAAAACAATATTGCTATATCAACAACGCTCAGACACCAGACTCAGTTCTTGAGAAAACAAAAATAACACGGGCTCTAGTCTCATGAAAAGTATGTTCTGCTGTGAGAGAAGGCACAGAATGAAGAAAAGCACATATGCAGTAGTAAAGTCATCGGTGTACAGGCAGTGGTGTGAAAACACAGGAAAGCAAGATGCAAATAAGCAAAACAACTGTGCGTGGGATGCTGATTTGAATAAGTTTGTGAGGCCCACCTCTCTGAAAGCTGGCATTGCATCTGAGATCTGAAAGACAAGATGGAGCTCATTGGTCCCACTCAAGAAAAAAAAATGGGCCATTCACATATGGTCCTGAGGCAGGAGAAAGCTAAATGATCAAGACACCAAGAAACTAAAGTGCTTCCCAACAGAGGATGGTGCAGAGAAGGCCACTGTGGGAAAGTGTAAGCCAGCCCTGCAGAGACAGATGACTGAAGGGAAAGAAGGCATTAAGGAAACACAGCTCTGTTGAAAGGTTGCATTCTGGCCAGCTGCTAATCATGCTGGAAATATCATACTGTAAAGTGGAAGCTAGGCACTGGGTCCTTGGGTCAGAAAAAGAACAGAGAGATGATGTGGGGTACAGCTGTTTGCTTCCTTGTACATTCATTGCTTTCTCTGACTTAGCAGGCTTTTGACAATGAGTTTGACACTGATGTCTGCCTGATGGATGTAAATATGCACAATTCATTACAGGTGGTGATGAAAGCGTGAAGCTTCCCCTTAAGAGCCATTCTAGATATGATTACATTATAAACGGAAGAGAGGTCTCTGGAGGCACCTAGTCCATTGTCCTGTGCACAAGCCCCTCCCTTCGCTCGGCATCTGAAAGCAACACGCATGCACTTCCTGTGGCTTTTTCACTTCAGCAGCCCCATATCCACCACACGCTGAGCTCCTGATGTAAGAAAAGCTGCCTAAAACAAAACAAACAAATAAAAAAACCACATAATTAAAATATTTACATGTTCTTGAGACATCCCAACTTAACATAAAGACTTAACTGGAGAGCCTGGGGACAAAATTCTTTAACCAGCAGGCAGTCCCACGCCCCATGGTGGCTGGGGTGAGGAGAAGCACACTGTTTCTCTTATACAGCTTACCTGTCTTAATAAATTGAGGGACATGAGCTAAATGTTTGGGTTCCTATGGTCCTACTGAGTCCACTGTCAGAGACGAACCTTATTCTACTTAGGAGATGTGAAACAAATTACAGCAGTCTATGTTACACACACACACACACACACACACACACACACACACACACACCCTCAGCTGATGCCTAACAAATGGAAAGTCTGAAAAACTTGTGTAATTATGGTAGTTACTTTTGTGTTTTTGTTGTTGTTGTTTTGATCACTGTAGGGGGGGGGAGCATAAAAAAGCCATTGATATGGTTAAAGGTGATAAAGTCTGATGACCTGAGCTCAATCCCTGGTCTCACACGGTGGAAGGAGAGATCCCTGGTCTCACACAGTGGAAGGAGAGATCCCTGGTCTCACACAGTGGAAGGAGAGATCCCTGGTCTCACACAGTGGAAGGAGAGACGTGACTCCTGAGTCCTCCCCTGGCCTCTACACAAGCACCCTCCCACACAAAATAAGTAAACAACTAAAAAAATATTCAAAGGCAAAATAACAGCAGAAAATACAATAAAAGGGGGAAATATTTGTGCCCAGTCCTCAAGGGAGAAATTCTATTTAGCTTTCACTGTTAACAATTAGCTTGAAATCAGAGCCCTGCCCAGCAGCATTCACCCCTGCCCTCACTTGCAAGTGACCAGAGCTGCTTTGCTCATTTGGAAGACTGAACAGGAAATACAAAACTAAGGAAGACTCTTTTAAAGGAGACATTTGGACTTGATAGGTAGGCTGTGACCATATAATGGGGGAGGACGTCCCCCTGGGTCACAGACATAGGGGAGGGGACCAGGGTGAAAGCAGGAGTGAGGGAGAAACGGGCGGATACAAGTGATGGGATAACAATTGAGTTGTAATCTGAATAAATTAATTTAAAAAATTAAAAAAAAATAAAGGACACATTTAGAACACACACTCACACACGCACGCGCACACACACATACACACACACACGCTGTCAAATCATAAACTCTAGTGTCAATTCATTATCATTTTCTTTTGTTTTCTCCCAATTTTCAATGCCAGAATCTTATCCTATTTTCCTGTATGATTGTGTGTCTGACACCAATTACTGGAGCTTCAGCTAAGTAAGTGGTTAAAATAAGCCTAAGTGCCTGGGTCTGGTAGCACAGTGATGTATGCTCAGCTTCTTAGTTGGCTGAGGCAGGCAAAGCACAAGTCTCAGGCCTGCTGGGGCAACTTAAGACCCTGTCTGGAAAAAAAAATTAAAAAAGAAATTAATACATTCTTTTTTGTTGGCTCTCATTTTAACAATGGATTTCAATTCCATAGCCATGGTTTAAGGGGATTTTCAATGTTTCCAGAACTAGCTAGCAAGGTGACAAAGGTATTTGAAGATCTGTTATACAAGCAACAGGGAGCCAGCAAACAAATGAAGATATGATGAGTCCTTGATGAATTTACAAATTATGGTGTTCAAGAGAAAAAAGATTAAATCAAGACAGAAATGAATATATATGTATATGTATGTATGTATGTATGTATGTGTGTGTGTGTGTGTGTGGTGCAATTTAAACCTAAGTGGGAGCACAATGGGCTCACACTCAAAATTACTTCAGAGTGAAGATGAATATTGGGTAGAAGGACAGAACCACAAGCCCAGAGAGGCCCCTGGTTGGTCCAAAACACAGATTGTGCCACCCACATTTCCATGTTTTAGTGACTTCCCCCTTTTGTTCATGTATTTGGATGTATTTGTTCTGAGTAACATATACAAGGTAGCTCATAACTGTGTTCATAGCATATGGCAGATATATTTGATGAGAGAAGACAAAAACATACGATCAGGTTTGAAGTCAAAAGTATCTTAACTAGGATGATAAACGTAAGTATAAATTTGAAAGAAAGAAGATGGGAGGACTAATTTTTTAAAAGGTACAATAAGAAATCAACTTCAAGGCTGAAATAATAGAAGAATGCTCTCTCTGTCTCTCTCTGTTTCTCTTCTCTGCTCTCTCTTTCTCGGTATAGGTCAGAGGTTGGTATTTAGTGTCTTCTTTCAGCAAACTAATTCAGCTAGACTGGTTGGTGACCAAGTCCCAGGGATCTTCCTGTCTCTGTTCTTCCACTGAAAGGATTGCTGGTTTGTCGTGTCATGGCTTGGTTTTTATAGAGGTACCAGGGATGCAAAGTCGGATCCTCATGCCTGTACAACATTCACATGACCAACTGATCCATCTATCCAGCCCCAAAGATGCTGTGTGTTTAAAAATAGGAGAAAATTAGTTTCAGAGGAAACACTCAACTATTATTTTGAAATAAGTAAGTCAATGTGAAATAAAGAATGGATGGATGCCTAAATGTCCATCACAGGTAAGACTTCAGTCTCAGATTCCTTGGGGAGATTGGTCCTCAAGAAGTGCTGATTTTACTGCATGGAAAAGATGGTTAGAAGCAGGAGAAGAGAAGGAAAGGAAGAAGAGAATGAGAAGGAGCAAGAGTGGAGATGAGGAGGAGCTGGTGTGGAAAGGAAAGAAGCCAGGGATTATCAGGAACATCAAAGGACGAACTGCAATGGCCTTTTTAGACTGTTGCCTCAGGCAACAAAGAAACATGCAATTTTTTTCTCTAGCACCTATTATCTCTACCAGATTTGTCCATCCCAACAGCTAGCATTTATTGTGTATTTCTTCTACATCAGACACTGTTTAAAGTGCTTATGAGCAGTGGCGTTAGCAAGGAAGAAGGAAGTAAAGTCAACCTGAATGCCTACCCATAAGGAAACAAGGTAAAAACCAGGATAACAATCCATGGAGCGCTGTGTAGTCATTGTAAGCGATGCTTTTTCCTGTATCTGAGGCCCTGGAGGGATGGTTTCCAGCAAGTCTAACTGCAGAAAAAAAATTCAGTAGCTTTTCTTGAAGAAAATTCTAAAAGTATCACAAATTTTATTTACGTACGACACAACTATCATTTATCTATACAGCTCTCTCACACTTCACATTGAACATTTCAGGAAATTGTTTTGACTTTCACTTTGATATATATCCAATGCTATAAATAATAGTGGAAAGCTACATCAGCAGGGTGCTACCTTTCTGGGAAGCACAGAGTAGTGGGATAGGATATTCAAAACCAAAAGGAGCACCAGAATATTCTAAAGCTAAGTAAAAGTAAAGAATACAAAATTATGCCCACAATATTAGTACAAAATCCAGTAAGAAAGTCTGCATATTGGAAATAAAATTACTGGTGGTTGTTTTTACATGAATCATTGGCAAAAAAGGAATGATGTGATTTAGAAGCATTTTGGTCTTCTGTAGGCATTATTGTTAACCCTTTTCAGTATTATTCATATGAAAAGACTGTTTCATAACTGAATTCACTAAGCATGTATGGCTAGTGTGAACTTTAGAGCAGTTATTGTTGAGTTTAATAATACACAGTATGAAAGCAAATGAATATGTCCAAGTATCATATGTGAGAATTAGAGAGAAACCAAACTCATTGCATAAGATGGAGCTTGGGATTCATTTGTTGGTTATTTGTTTCCTTATTTGGTGGTCATCTTCCAGCTCACAAATCCTCCCTACGCCTCTTTGATAATAAAAAGAAAGACATTGGTTCTTAGCCTCTGCTCCCAACTCTTCTACCCATCAAAGAGGTTGAGCATCCATTCAGCAAGAGATTGATGACCCCCTTCTCAGGTGAGATGTTTGCCCAGTGAAATATGTGCTCAGTTTTCCATCTTAAAAACCAGTAAGCCCACTTAGCTTCAACAAACTTGACTTCATCTGCGGAACCTACTAAGAGATACTGCCAGAAACCTTTACAAGACTCCAGTAGCATCTCGGGTGCCAAATGGCAATGTTTTGAGATATTCCTACTCTTCCTCTCTCTATTGTCACTGTAGTTGTCATAAAACATAGCACTTATTTCTAAACCCATTTCTACCAACACATACACCTTGAACCTTTTAAGATTGTGAAAACAAAACTTAAGTAGAATAACTGCTGGTGGGGTTTCTTTGCTTAGACACCTTCAGTTACTCTTTGCTCCTGTAGCTTGTTCTTTTCATCAGTAAATTCATTGTCTACAACCTTATCGGTTTCTCCAAGGTAAACATTCTGCTTTCCTTTTCCCTTTTCCTAAAAACCCTGAATAGATGTAAGTGACATAGGAACAGAGATCTAGGTCAGTTCTAATCACAGACACATCCCAGAAGCCTAGAACAGAACCTTGCACATAATGGACCTTTTGATAAGTATTAGCACACATTTTTCTTCTGAAATAAGGAAGTATTTTGGCTTTCTCTTCTGCTAAAAAACCACTCCACCAAGAAAAGACTTGGGTAGCCTATAAAACCAAAACAAGGTAATCTTCATTACCCAGAGATCCTAATCTCACTGACAACGAGTCTTCACAACATGGCCTTTCTCCCAGCAAAGCCAGGATACCTTGGTTGTTTATATTTCATTCACATCTAGATTTCTCCCCTAAGATGAATTTTCATGTACTTTAAGTGATTATGAATTACTTCTTATAAATTTACTTTCTTCAGGCAGGAGAGATGGCTTAGACCTTAAAGGCTAGGCTCACAATAAAAAATTTACTCTCCTCTTTCTTCAGGACAACAGTATTATGATTGTAATCATATAGTTTTATGTTTGAATACAGGGACATTTATTATTTACAAATGAAGGTGTACCTAACATGCTGTCTAATCACCAACTTATTACTCACAACACAATAAAATGTGGAGAGTAAAATGACTTCAAACACTCGTGTGTGTGTGTGTGTGTGTGTGTGTGTGTGTACATTTGTTCCATTCATAGTTTGTAAGAGAGCAAAGTAGTGGATGTTGAATCGCCATCAAGAGCACATGCTAAAAGGAAATGTTTCTTTCCATAGGACTTCTCATGATGTGTGTTATTTAAGGATGTCTCTGCTAATGGTGTTTTCCCCTTTGGTGTTTTTTTCTGGCAGAATAAATTATTGAACTTGTGTGTATAGAGGAAATTTGAACGAAATGATATACAGAATATTCTGACAGTCAGAATACATGGAATGGAAAAAAAATAGTATAACTTGCAACTTTCTCTGGAGTCCAATAGCCGTAGATGATAAAAAAGCTTTTATTCTGTTTTTTTTTTTTTTTTTTTTTTTTTATCATACCAATTAATTAATGCTCTGGTTAGAACTGGATTCATGGTAGAAGGAATGAAGCAACTTTCATAAGACATGCTCTGGTCTCCACATGTGCTCTGTGGTACTTGTGCATGAATATGCACACACACTATAAAAGGAAATAAAAATTAGCACCATAAAGAAGCACATAGGTTAATGCACGTGACTTTCTCTTTTCAGTGTGTAGAAGGTAGGGTTTTTAGTTCTGTACATGTCCATTCAGCAAAGACTGAGTCCCAGCTCCGCGCAGACTCAATAAGGCTCTATGTCGACTCAATAAGGCTCTATGTCGACTCAATAAGGCTCTATGTCGACTCAATAAGGCTCTATGTCGACTCAATAAGGCTCTATGTCGACTCAATAAGACTCTATGTCGACACACAACATGCAGCAGCCCCTATCAGAAGCCGATTCTATAAACCCTGTTCATATATCTGAGCAGCGAAAGTAACCAGTACTTAAGGCTCTGCTGCTGTTGTTTTAAAAGTGTTGCCTAATAAATGATTATTATTAGGTTTATAATTATATGGAGGTCTTATTTAAACTGCTTTCAAGATCAACAAAGACACCACAGACACGTGAAATATTTTAGAATAGACTTATCATCTGGGGCATAGCAGATATTGCTTCCTAAGCTACATTCAAGTATATCCCAGCCTTCATCCCACACTGTCTGCTTCTAATAATTTCTATTGGAGCTACCGCCCATGCCAAAATTCTTGCTGAGTTTGCTCATCTGGGCCATTTCTTTCCATGTGGAACTTCAGAGTTCGTCCTCCAGGCCCACGTGACTCTTCCTATCCCATGGCGATTCTCCTCCTATTTCCTTTTCTGTTACTCATCTGTTTCTTCCTCCCAAGATCCTTCTCTCCCCAAGCCCAGGAACCTTTGCTATGCCTACCTTCCTCTGGCCCTATCCAGGTATTGGCTTTCTTTATTAGTCCAACAGGGAGGCAAGGTTAAAGGCAATGCTTAGGGTACATGACATTCTGCAGTAATTTTATTGAGGGCAAGCAATTAACAAATACAAAGTACTAGACCATACTCCAAAAAGTCTCCTATTTTAAAGAAGACATCATCTAATGACTTGTCCTTTATTTCACTTAAGAATTCTTCTGCAAACTTCTTCTGAAATGCCCAGTTTGAAATGTAATTTAAATAAATTCAATAGCTATGAGAAAGAAGCTATGGTGTAATTCAACCAACAGTGCCTAAAATCCCTCATGATCTAATTAAAAGAGAGTTAAAGAATGTTACACTTGAGTATTTACATCCTTGGATACCTCACACTTGATCAAAAAAGTGTAGGACGCTTAGTGTTATCAACACATTTCAGTACCACCACTTTTTTAGATCTGATATTCAAAAGTATTTAAAATCCAATTAAGGATGAGAACACAGGGCAGATTTCTCCTTGCTGAGACTGGTAAACTGTAAAAAACAAAGGCAGACGGATACTTTAGACTTGGTTCTCTTTCGACAAACCACCATCGCCATGTCAGCGAGGGCTGGGTCAGCACAGGTGTTTTGAAATAGGAGTATTGGTGAGAGTGCATATGCACAGCTAAGATCACATGTAAGTTTCTTTCAGAATGTTAAAGTCCACCATACAATGATGAGCTTACTATTTTCACAAGTGGCACTTGTTCCCAGGAAGAATTTTGCCTATCGAGGAACAGGTTGCTTAGTCCCCACACTTGAAAACCATAAAGATATTATAACACCTGGAGATGCATGCAGTTCCTTGCTTAAAATGAAATTATCTATTGATTTATATAAGGTCATCCATTAATTTTTATTAGTTGTGTCAGCTCCCTAGGATAATATCCAAAATTTCTTATAAATATTTACTTTCATTTGTGAGGATCCTGTCAAATGATTAACTTCCTACACTTAAGATTACCATTTATGAACAAATATTAAAAAGAAGCCAACAAAAGCAGCAATTACGTTAGTCTGTTGTAACAACCAGCAAGCATTCTAGATACTATGAGAGTTACATAATTGTTATAAGTTTTGCTTTGAATCCAGATATAACAAAGCATTAATTAATTGGTATGTCAAAGAGCACAGAATAAAAACATACCATTATGATATAGGGCTACTAGACTCCAGAGAATGTTGCAGGTTATGCTATTTTCTTCCCTCTACACTGTTTACTATATGTATTACCAGTGTCAGAACATTCAGTACATCACTCCATTCAAATTCCTCTATACATACACATTCAATAAATTATTCGGGCAGAAAAGAAAACCATTATTAGCAGAGGCATCCTGCATCTTGAGATGATTTTGTGATGAAACAGAGAAGAGGCCTATGCCAAGAGTCTGTGGTACAGATGGAAATTCCATGAGTAAGTAGACAAGTTATCTGTGATGGAGGAGAAAGCGAAGAGCAAAAGAAGAGTTAAAAAGAAAGAGAAAAGACTCAGGTATTGAGCAGGAACAATTATTATAAAAAGTGAAACTAAATTCTCAAGCTAATCAAAGATAGAGAAGCCACACTGAATTTTGAGCACATTAAGGGTTAAAAGTCTGAAATACTTTCAAAATTAAACAAAATGAATCATGAATACAGACCACTGTTTTGCTTTGTGTGTGTGTGTGTTTTTTTTTAACACAAAGAAAATTATCTAACAAAGGTTACCAAAGGTCTCTTCTTAAGTGCACTAACAGCAGATAAGCGTGAAAGAACAAGGAGCAGGGCTGCCTGGTAAATGCATTAGACACTGCAGAACATTCCAACTGAATGCCCTGCTGAAATGATCAGAGAAAGAGGGAGGTGTGGATGCCATTCCAAAGCAAGGGGAGAAAAGGCATTGCAGAATGGAAACTGATATTAACGCAAGGCTGGGTGATCAAAGCTATCACAGATCAATGTCCAGAGACGAGGCTCTGAAGCAAGGAAGAAATGAAAAGGCCTCCAGTGGGTGAGTCACTGGCTTGCCATTTCCTCAATCTCTGCTCCAACTTTATCCCTACATTTATTGTAGGCAAGACACACTTTGGATCGAAGGTTTTATGGGTAGATTGGTGTTGTCCTCCCTGCACTGTGAGTCCTACCTGGCTACAGGAAGTAGCTACTTCAGGCTTCATGTCCCTCGCTGTTAGGGATCTCAGCTTTGGTCACCCCCATAGACTCCTAGCAGTCTCCCTTGTCTCAGAGCTGTTCCTCCACCAATTTCTGTTTTCTCTCTGGGTCCTCCACACACACACCCCACTCTCTGGACACCAGATCCCCACCCTCATTACTCTCCCCACACCCCGTCTCCCACACAGCTCCCCTTGTCCATCTACTTCAGATGTTTATTTTATTTCTTTGTCTTATGAGATTCAAGCATCCTCTCTTGGGCCCTCCTTGGCTTCTTTGGGTCTGTGGGGTATAGCATGGTTATCCTATACATTATGACTAATGTCTACTTATAAGTGAGTATATACCATGCATGTCTTTCTGGGTCTGGGTTACTTCACTCCGGATGATCTTTTCTAGATCTATCCATGCCTGCAAATTGCATGATGTCTTTGTTTATAACAGTTGAATTTCCATTGTGTAAATGTATCACATTTTCTCTCTCCATTCTTCACTTGAGGAAAGACTCACTCCCATGAGAGCGCCAACCCCTGATACTATTAATGATACTCTATCATGCCTGCAGAAAGGAGCCTAGCATAACTGCCTTCTGAGAGTCCTCACGCAGCAGCTGATAGAAAGAGTTGCAGAGACCCACAACCAAACAACAGGCCATGCTCAGGGAATATTTTAGAAGAGTGGGAGGAAGGATAGAGAGAGCCAGAGGGGTTAAGAATACCACAAGACCTACAGGGTATAAACAATTTGGACCTGGGGGCTCATAGAGACTGAACCAACAACCAAACAGCTTGCATGGGCCGGACCTAGAGTCCTTACACATACATAGCAGATGTGCAGCATGGTCATCATGTGGGTCCCCTAACAATGGAATTAGGGGCTTTGTCTGTTTCCTGCCTTTGGATCCCTTCCCCCTAGGTGGGCTGCCTTGTCTGGCCTCTGCAGAAGAAGAGACACTTAGCCCTGCTGTGACTTGAGGTGCCAGGGTGGGTTGGTACAACTTAGGGGCCTCCCTCTCTCTGAGAGGAAGTAGAAGAGGGTCATGAATGCAGGTCTGGGAGGAAAGGATGGAGGGGGCTGGGATCAGGCTGCAAAGTAATTACATAAATAAAAATTTTAAAAAGAAAAAATCAGAACAGAATTCAGGGATATTTGGCAGGCATCCTTTTCAGCCAGGCTAGTGACCATACCAGCTTACCATGACCAACCATGACTCATTTTCTATATTCCCACGCTGCAGTCTATAAAAATAGTTATATAGTAATTATATTACAATATCCTATAAAATAGTCTAAAAATAAAAATATAAGTAATGTTTCTGAGAAAAAAAAAAGGAATGAAAAGGCACATATACATAATATTTCCTTTACCTTCCCAGTCTGAACTTTCAGGAGAAAACAGGGAAGGGATGTGGTAGCCAATGATGCTGTAATTTTCATAAGTGTCCTGTGTGTCACTGGAGGCTAATGTAACTGTCACAGAGACAGGGCTGGCAATGTGGGAAAACAGGAGAACACAGCATATAAATGAGCAAAGCAAAAGTTTCCTCACAAGAACATGGAGGACGCTGAGTCTTGTGATTCTTGGTAATAAGGAGCCCACAGACAAGCCAGAGGGTTTATCTCTATCCAAAAGATATTTCCCCTTATCTGCCTCTGCAAGGCACAAGAATGTTCTCCCTTTGAGAAATTCTGAGAATGGAAAAGATCAGAAATCTGTCAAATTATAGAGAAGAAAACTTTGCAAGAAGTTCAAGACATCTACCTCCACATAGACCAAGGGAAACCCAGGGAAGATGAGTGGCTGGCACTGATGCATAGGTGCCAAGAGTGGCCCTTCGCCTATTCCTGTATATTTATGAGAGCGCATGGCCCAAATGGTTTTGTCCCAGAGTCATTCAAAGGCCTCTGAAAGACAATCCCAGAAAGAGTGATTCTAATGCAATAGGAAGATAGAAAGCAGCCCTGAGCCAGACAAATGTCACTTCCAAATCTCACACAGGACTGCCTTACATCAAAGCAAGATGCACTGAGGACTTTGAGTGCATACCATGCAGCATGATGGTCCAGAGCCAATGACTATAAAATCACTGGCCTCAGGCAACTTGAAATCTGGAAACTGCATCATTTAGTTCCTGCCAAACACCCAATGGGCGCTCTGGAACCAGGAGTGAAAGAGGCTTGGACCTGATGCCTGTTCTATCCCAGGTGCTCAATAGTGGAGAGAAATCCTGTCTCTACTGAGAATACAATTTGTAACCTCCCTACAGACACACAGAAGAGAAACAGTGGGCCATTCTGGTCCTAAATCATTGATATCTATGCTGTAAGCTGCACTAAAACAAGAAACTAGGATCTGTACAAACTTCCTCCAACCTTTGTTAAGAATAATGCAAAACTGTCAGAAGGTTTTCAAGGTAGATAATTCTGGAAGCAGGTACCCAAATTGGCATCCAACACTGTACTCCTCTACCCAGATGTTTGAAGAAGTGAGATTTGGCTAAAATAGCTGTGTAATGGTTGGAATTCCTTGGAGGATTGCCTGGGAGAGAGGCACAAAGCCAGAGAAAAGGATAACTCTACCCAGATGTTTGAAGAAGTGAGATTTGGCCAAAATAGCTCTGTAATGGTTGGAATTCTTTGGAGGATTGCCTGGGAGAGAGGCACAAAGCCAGAGAAAAGGATAACATACAGAGATGAAGTCTACGCACACCACGTACATAGTACAAAGCCAGACCAAACAGCCAAATAAATAGAAACGTCTTTCTGCATCTGAATATCCCTTATTCAGCTCTGCAGTGCCCAAACCTCAGAGGAAACAAGACTGAACGCTCCTGGGAAGACACTGAATTCAGTCTTCATTTCTTCTTGACAGATTAGTACAGGGTCTGAGGTCCATGCACACCACAGATAAACACAGTGAACCCAGAAGTCCATCTTGGAACACAGAGTTAGCATGGCCAAGCAGGCAGTTAACAGAGGCTCTGGATGGTAGCTATGCATATTCTTGAATCACTCACTGCATCTACATGTGACAGCCTGTAGAAATGTCCAACACACCACGGCAAAGCCAGATGGCAGTGATATTCTGCAATGCCAGAAACTCACCTCCTTGTTCTCACAGGTCTTATTATGGTCCCCAAATCTTACTGTCACTGATAGTCCAAGTTGGAGCTTCTATGTTAAAGCTCCTTCTTGATTATTTTCCAATTTTATTAAAGTGTAGGGAACATAAAAATCAGCAAACTAAGACCTAATGATAGATACACTCTTCCTGTCTTCTGAATGTTTCCTCCTACTGTCCCCTTTAGGGGAAATTTAATCCAGCAATACAGCTGCTCTGATCACATCCAAAGATCTTTAGGTATGTGTGATCCAGCTGGAATGCAGACACGCCCTTACTACACACCTTTAATCCCAAACAATGAAAATAACTTAATAGGTAGAAGGAAGCATGAATGCTTGAAAGTGATGTCTAATTGAGAGGGGCAAAGTTACAAATCAGAGAAAGATTTGACAGAATAGGATATGCCCAACTCTCAAGAGAACCATGGGGAAAGGAGAGGCAGCTGAAGAGAGAGCAAAGCAGAGAATGAGAGAGGAGGCGACAGTTTTGCAAAGACAGTTTGAAGAGGCAACAACACAGACACAGGTGAAGACAGGATGGACTAGAGAATGAGAAAGAGCCAGAAGGCTAGAACAGATTGCAAAGTTAGTTTGAGGCCAAGCAGTGCAATCCAGTCAGAAGCTGAGAAAAGCCAGTTTGAATCACTCAGCTTGGAGAGGAGTTTGAGCCAGAATATCTGAGTTGACCCAGCCAGTAGTAGAAAGGGTAAACTTATTCAGTAGTAAGTCTCAGAGACTGAGACCATTCTAGGCTTAGATTAGATTGTGGAGAGGCTAAAAGCTTCTGGGACTAGGCCTAGGTTAGCAGATGGAGGCAATAAACCTCAAAGATGACAATTACATCAAGAGAATAAAAGTTACATTATACTCCCGAGAGCCAAAAGCCCATATGTAATACTGCTAATCCTTCTGGGAAGACATTGAGCTCAGTCCTTATTTCCCCCTGACTGCTTAGTTCAGACCAGGAATAACTTCTCCTATTGAGACTCTGCTCACTCTCAGCTTCACTGCCGGATGGAACCATTTAGGGCTTACTCCCCCAGTGAATTTCAGCTCTGCCACTTACATAAATCTTATCATCCAGGTAAATTAATTTAGCTCCTGCAACCAACAAAGGAGTCCTCATGGTCATTCCCCAACCTTGCTTACAGAATGTCCTAACAACAGTAATGGTAATGTCGTCTATTGTGGTTTCAAGGATTCACAACCTCTGTTTGGGGATAACACCATTGTCATGTGTGGCTTCAAAGTGTCAGAGGCAGTGGCAGAGATGTGAAGAATCATTCTAAAAAAGGGTCTCTTGGTGAACATAGAGCTCACTGTTGCAGTTAGGCTGGCTGGTCAGCGAGCCCTTAGCATCTGCCAGCATTGGGGTTACAGGCATGCACCTGTGTGGTGTGTATGGCTTCGCTGGGATAACACTGAAATCTGAATGCTGACACAGCAAGTCTTTTATCCACAATGGTGGATGTGAGGAATCATCACCCAAACTCACCCAGAAACAACATAGTAAACGTCAGGTCAAAACAGATCTTAAAGCTACAGCCTACATACAAAAGGAGGCAGTAACTAAAGGGACGCTCGGCTCTAAGAATAGTAGCAATGGTTTCCATTTAATAGTGATCAGCACACATTACACCTAAAATTCATTTTCTCTTATTTCCACAGTTTACTTCTCCAAGTCTTTATTTGGGTTTAAGCATTAGCGCGTGTTCTCATCCATGCTTTCTCCGAGTCATGGCAAACTGAACAACTGCTTTTAAAGGAGAGGGCTTTCAACACAGTGACATAACACAGCTAATGGGAAAGAGTCCAATTCTGCATGGATGGAAAGCAGGGTAGAAGAGGGATTAAGATAGGGATATTTAACACTAAAGGCATATTGAAAAAGTCATTTGGAAACCTATTACTATAGAAGCTTCCTAAAATATATATGAATACATACATATGAAAAGAATTTAAATGGAGTTACCCTTTCGTGGGGCAATGCTACTACTAGACAACATGGGTTAACAAAAATCCCAGGGCCAGAAATTGGTTATCCACTTTGGAGTTATTGGTCAATGAAGTTCCACAGACTCGAACATTACATGCAGGCGATTGCCCATGATCTTGGTGACTCTCCAGAATTTGATGATAGCACCCTAGTGCTGGAGATGCCATATGCTTGAGTCAGAGACCCTGGAGACATCAAGCTGGTACTTGCTTGCTTTCATAGTGCCAGAAGATGCTGTGCATGCAGTCGGAGGAGAGAACTGATCATCTGTTTTACTCAGCCATGCACATTTCGAGTTACAAATAGCAACTTTGACAAAACATGGTACACTAACGGCATATATGTCATAGGAATAACCAAGATCCTCTCTGTAAGATGAAACCCATACCTGTCACTATTATCGGAGTTAAGAACCTGTGGCTAGGCAGCACACAGCCCCCTAGGGTAAGCCTGCTACTGCTACACTGCTAAAGGGACATAGTAGTAAACTGACTCCTGGCGCTTTATCATTATACCCACAAATCAGTGCATCTCTCAACACACATCAGAGAAAATTCTTTATGACGTAGATGGCAATAAACGCAGACCCACAGGTGCTCAAAGTGCAGAGAATAGGAAACTATGCAGTGTTCATCCCTAAATGGGCATCCATAGCATATGCTTCGCCCAAGATCTGGGCAAAACAGCAGGGAATCAGGATTAGAAGAGCCGGAAGTAGTGGATGACAACAACAAAAATAGTGTTAACAGACACAATATGGTAGTTGCATGTGTAAACTCACAGTGGTTGTAACAGAATTCAGAAGATGGGCATAAGCTTAAGCCAGACAAAACTCCAGCATGGAGAAGGGAGGTGAACATGAAGTACCACCCCTAGCTGAGGAACCATTGGCAATTGGTAAGTAATGAGAGGAGAGTTAGGTGGGTTTTTTGTTTGTTTGTTTGTTTTTAAGGGCATGGCACCTGGTAGGTTGACAATGCACCAGTGAAAGGCCCTATACTCAGAAATAGATGAGTAGCACACATTAGAATCAGTGCTTTAAAAGGAATGAAGTACAAGAAAGAGGATGGGTTTTTGAAAAGTTGAGAAGATGAATATCATTAAAAAAATATATGGTATAAAATTCTGAAGGAATTAAAAATAAAAATTATTATGAAAAACAAACAGATATTAACAATGATATTATTTGCTTAACTTTGTGTATTCGAAGACTAGGAAACAGACAAGATTAGGAAAGAATTGGTAGGCAGGAAAGTTCAAAATGGAATACTACTGTCATAGATATTGTACCTACAAACATACTTATGTCTGAAGGCAGGTGCCCTGAATTGCATGTGCACATACATACATACATACATACATACACACACACATCTACATCATCCTTATGAGGCCAATTTTTGTGGACAGGTGGAGATTACTACTTAGTGCCTCCAAGTAAGTGGTATCAATGAGTAGCCTGTGGTGGTTGTTTGTTTCTCAGAGCTGTGGGGCTACTGACATTATAAAAAAACATTATTTTAGTTTAAAGAAACGGTACTTCTAGTTCTGGATGCATGCTAATTATAGTTCAGTGGTTAGGGTGGTATGAGCGATGGGCACCACACTGAGGACACCTTGGCAATGTTGCTGTTACAGCAGATATTAGACTTAAAATCCCTTCACCCTTTTTTTTTAAACTTGTCCTCTAGAATGTGTGGGTTCTTCACTATGTGATAATTTATTCAGTTGGTTGTTTCTCAGGGTCTTCTCCATCCCATCATCTCAAGATGACCTTAATCGTCCTGTTTCCCAACACTGCACCCTCTTCCATTCTTTCCACATTGTCAACTAAAGTTGACACCTTCCCTAGATCAAGGCCATCATCTTACTCATTTCTTGAAAGTTCTGTCACCTACTGTCAGGGTAATCACGTTTAAAGAAACACCGTCTTCTACAACTGACAACTTGAGTGCTATTTTCACTTTCTGTTTTACTTGGTTCACTGCTCCTTCTGTCTGCTAGGGCTTGGAATCTGGTTTGCCTCTGGGACATGTGTGTTACATCCACTGAACACACATGGAAATTCTAGCTTCCGTTTTTATGGCTGTATGCAATCATCGCTCTCCTACCCATCTCAAATCCTTTTTCATTTCCTAACCAGCAGTCTCCATGCCAGACCAAGCAACATGCCTGGAAACAGGTCTGTATCCATCTCAGAAAATGAGTATTCTCCTTCATTTATGTGTCATTTTATCTCCATTGTACTTTCAGAAAGTTCTCAATTCAGAGATAATGAGCCAAGAGCACTTTCCCTGCTTATGTTCCAAAGAACTTTATGATGCTAGAGCCTCTGTACCATACTGTACCATCCCCTCCCACAAAACTTTTCTACTTCCTAATATCTTCCTGCAAGTATTCTATTACCCTTGTTAGACTAGATCTTGATAGTCAGTAAAATGTAAGGCAAGAGTTCATCTGGTTGGGGAGTTTCCTGGGTGTTGTGCATTGAGAAGAATGATCTTCAAAGCCTGTCATTTTTCCAGTGCCTTTTCTAGCATCCACCTACTCTACCGTTCATCCCAGATTAAGATATTATTATCTTAAATGTCTGCACTTTGACACCCACTCACATCTCAGGAATCATCACAGTTATTTTCTGTTTTTCTCTCTTTCTAAAGCCCCACCCTACCACATACACAGCACACTCAAATAGTCTCTTGGTGAGGCCCAGCAACCCCTGTACACGTAGCCTTCCCTCTATCCAGGACCTCTCCCATCTTTGGGAATAATAGACTTGTTGAGAAGTTCTCTAATCTAAATAGACAAATCTCAAATCCTTTGTATTACTACAGTGCATTTGATTTCTGAAATCTGTTTAACTAGAAATTTCATTTAAAATCTAAATCTTGAGATCTTGATTCAAATGAACAGCCTTACCTGGTTCAGAGCAGAATTACAAAAAGAGCACTTGTTTTCTGTTAATTTATGTAGCTACTGCACAGCTTGTTGTAAAGCAAACTAACGCATCAATCCATCTCATTGCAATGGCAACTTCCTCTTTTAATAACTCAATGGGTCTTTAAATACTTAGATAAGTGCCACATTCTACAATAGCCATCAGGCAAAACATGTCTCTACCCATATGACTTAGTCTAATTCATTAAGAAACACATTAAAAAGTGGTCATGGGCTGCTGCATCACAATAACACTGCCAGATCTTAGAATATTAATTATCTTAACGACTAAGAATGAAAAGAACAAAGAAAGACACTAGTAAGGGAAGGACTAACAATAGTAAAGTAATCCAAAATGATAAATGATAAAACAAAAGCTATAGTTATGACTTTTACTTTGATACAAACTACTTTAAGGTCCACTGAGGTCCATCAAAACTTTTTTTTTAATGATATTTTTTATTTATTTTTATTTTTTCATGAACTCTGGTGCCTCATATTTGACCACCTCCCCTTGGTGGGGAGGCCTGATGGCACGCAAAGAAAGAATAAGCAAGCTACCAAGATGAGACTTGATAGCCTAGGACCATATAGTGGGGAAGGAGGCCCCCCTAGGTCTTAGGCCTAGGGGAGGGGAATTGGGGGAAAGCGGGAGGGAGGGAGGAATGGGAGGATACAAGTGACAGAATAACAATTAAGTTGTAATCTGAATAAATTAGTTAAATAAATTAAAAACATTTGTCAAAACTTTTAACACTTATTTTTTCACTATTTTCACACATATTGGCTTGTAAGGCATCATATTCATTTTGGTAGTAAGATGTTTCTTTCAATATTTTTGGAGCTTTGTGGTATTTTCTACTGGCAGGGCTATGGCTGCACTGTGCATGTTTCCTTAATTATCTATTGTATTGGAATCCTTCAGTCAAACTTTGTCTGGTCTAAATAAACTTAATGGTCTATTAGGAAGTCTCCTGGGGTCAGCTCATTCTCTAGTTAGTGGTGAAGACAAGGCAGAGAACACTCCTTCCCCAACAGGGAAGTGTTTTCCGTCAGGAATGCTTAGCAGATGTGTCTGTGTGAGCATGTTTCCACCATGAGCACAACAAAAATGCCAGGCTGGTATGGGTTCACACCTATGTACCTGAGGTGTGCCTTACTGTAAATCAGCCACATTCCAGGATGGGGCTTTCTGCACTAAGTACATATGTATCTGTCATCTTTCACCAGCCAGCCCATGAGCTTATTAACCCATGCCCTACACGTAAGAAAGGAGATACAGGGAAGAGAAGATGCACAATAAATGTTTTATTTCAAAATATATCTATCTGTTTTAACTTTATATATTATATGACTAGGTTGTCGGCACGTATGTATTTTGTACCTTATGTATGCAGGAACATTGCATGGAGTTGCTGAAGAGGGCATGGTATTCCCGGGAACGGGAGCCACAGAGACTTGTGAGGTGCCACATGGGTGCAGAAATCAAGCCTGGGTCATCTGGAAAGATGGTGAGTGCTTTTAACCCCTCAAGCCCTAAATGCTTTTTTTTTTATATTTATAAATTAAGCATGTTAAGTTATAAGCTATATTATACCAAAAAAAAAATCATATGTAAAAGAAAATCCTCCAGAGCATCCTATTGCATTTCTGAACCACTCTCTTCAGACCTATGTTAGTGAGCATCCAAGTTAGTTGTAACTACTTCAGTGTGCTTGTCACTTAGCTAACAGTTATATTCATTTCTTTTACTGTGTGTAGCTCCTGACCAAATGTTCCTCACAGTTCTGTTCATAAACTATTCAAAATCTGAATGATTTTAAATACATTCTGCTAAAGAATGATTGGACATCAAAATGTAAAAAAAAAATTTCTGAAATGAATTGCATGGCCAGCACCCCATCAATGATGCCCTAAAGACAAGGTAGGGCTTACCAAGTAGATGGTAACACATTCTAGAAGAGCAGACAGTTCTAGCATCCTTCCCTTTATTCCAATCGTACCTAGAAAATGCTTCTGCTGTATATGTCAATTTCTCCTAGCATTGCATGCACTTTGTTTCTATATATAAGGTACAAAAACTATGATACATGTTGAGTTCAAATCTGCTTTTGGGCTGAAATTTTCATATTGATCATTTGGGTCCTCTTGGAAATGGATTGCAGTTTTCTTTAAGTTCCCTTCTTTGGCCAAATGGAAACATGACATATTTTTATAATATCCCCCCCCTTTATTGTTTGCCAAGACAAGTGTGTCATCAGAACTATCAGGCTCCCAAAAAGATGGAGAAATTAATATACAGAAATAATATGAAATCAATATGCCAAAGCAAGATGCCTAATCAAGGCTGTATGTGCTTTCCTCAGGCAAGTATTACACAGACTGTCGTGGTAAGTGGGGACTGACAGGATTTGGGACACCCCAGGTTTCTAGCTGGGGTTGGAGAATACTGAATATTCTCCAAAGCATATAGACAAGGCTCTCTGTGTGCTGTTCCAATTGTTGCAACTTACAAAGCAGCATACTGGGCAAGAGTCTTTGTCCCTTCTTAAAAGATGAGGAAAATGAGATTCAGAGAGGCTAAATAAATTGCCTAGGTTTAAGTCGATTGGATTCGTGATTTTAAACAATGAGCACAGAAAACTGCTGATAACAGGAGGCTTTTATCTATGAAGGTCTGATAACCGGTTCTCCTGAAACTTGCTTTCTCTTTGATTAACAGAGGTGAGTGGCTCCTGTCACATCACCAGAACACGCTTTCCTTGCCACGTACGGATGATGGTTCCCCACCATCACTGCCTCCCTCTTCAACTTCCACCTTCCTCAAGGATGCCTTGCCTGCTTTTCTCCATTTCTAACTCCTATCAGCACAGACTTCCCCATTTTTCAAGCACTTCCACCCTGTTAGATTTCTTATAACGCACCTGTTAATACAACAAGGTGAAAAGAGGAATCACAATTAAAGAGCCCTTGGGCACTGTCCTGTAGAAGTCACGTCTTGTTCATCAGGAGCTGTATGCAATGACATTGTGTGCTTTTTTTTTTTTTTTTTTTTTTTTAGAAGAGACAGACGAAGGTGACTCCAATCACTTTGCCAGATTAAAGGTTCCAGAGCAATTTGCTGACACTGGCCAGCTGATGAGCCATTTAGTACTGGAAATCCTCCTGGGTTTTGACCTAACGTTACAGAAGGGAGAATCTTGACCTTCATAATTATGCATAAATATAGCAACGGAAGGAGATAGAGGCCACAGAAAACGGCACTAATAATGTGGCTACCAGCTGTGCGGGGACTGCCTATCTGCTTTGTGCAAATGAGACTCCTCAAAGGCCATGTGTTAAACACTTGGTCCCTTGAGTGACAATATTGGAAGGTGCTGAGAATCTTACGATCTTGGGACTCTCGGCCATCTTGTCAATACTGGACACGTGTTCTTAAAGGTAATGATAAGACTCTCATCTTTCCTCTCATCCCCTTCTTGGCTGCAGAATCCCAAAGCCAGTGGGGGCTACAGAACCAAAGGATAGAGGCTATGGAACCATAAAGCAAACTAAGCCTTTCCTGTTTGTGTTCTCTTTTTAATCTCAAGCATTTCACTATAATAATGAAAAGCTAATACAACATACAAATTTCTCCTGTGTAGGAAAAAGAAAAAAGGACCAAAATTCAAACCAAGTTCTTTTATCCAA
Organism: Acomys russatus; assembly: GCF_903995435.1. NCBI lineage: Eukaryota > Metazoa > Chordata > Mammalia > Rodentia > Muridae > Acomys > Acomys russatus. Next base: position 19,585,308 of record NC_067163.1, read on the forward strand.
TATAAAGGAAAACTGACATTGTGAGAGCTCTAGTAAAACAAATCCCTAATCAAAAATGACAAAATGTAGAACCTTGTTTTGTCACTTTGTTACCTTCACAGGTCTGAGTCTTCTGTGTCACATGTTCACAGTGGTGTTTACTGCACCATTATTTGGCAAGCCCTAAACCACAAACACCTGTGCAATTGAGGTTTTGTTCCTCTCAGGTTCTAACTGCTAACCTGGCTTGACTTGAGGGATTAACACAATTAAAGACAACAGAAGATAAACATCTGGTCTAATAATAATTTAAACTTTATATGTCACCCAGAAGGAATAATGGGGCCCAATCTGAATTTTATTAAGGGAACCTTAAAGATTTTATAAAGGATGTGTACATCCAATTTTTAATTGATTTATTTACTCACTTGTTTCTTTCAGCACAGTTTCTCTATATAGAACAACTGGACCTAGAACACATGCATGATCCTCTTGCCTCAGGCTCTCCATTGCTAGGATCACAGGTGTATGCCACCATCCCTGCCTGACTTTATGTATCCTTATTATGTCATACAACACAAATTTTGTAAGAAAAGATTTACAAAGGCGATTACCTATGATGTTTCAACAATCTCCTACAAGCCGGCAGTCATAATCAGTAGCTTGTAGAGTAAAGCTTTGTTCATCAGAAATGGACAACAATGTCTTAGCTCTCACAAGGTAACATCTGTGGTATGGAATGACCAGCCCTCACCTCTAACATCTGCCTACCCAGAGGTTCTAGCTTTGCCCTGGTGTGTGTGTGTGTGTGTAAAACAGTCAAGTTTTCCCTTCTATCTGCAAATTCCTTATATATTTGAAGACAAATGTTGACAAGTTCCTCAAACAATTGTGATTTGATGTACTGTGATGTGGTGTGGTGTATGTGTGCCTGCCATAGTTTGTTTTTTTTTTTAATGGGCTGAATGTTTTCAGATATAAATTAATAGTCCTGGTTAACTCTGAACATTAATGCTACATAGCTAAGAGGATGGAGCTGACATTCTTGTGTATTTCAGCTCAATTAAAATTATCTCCCACCCTGCCTTCAGAACTTAGTTTGTGCTTTCAAACTGCCAATGCATCTACTTTGAAACCAAACAACTCAGAATGTCCACACCTCCCACTACCTCTTCTCATTTTCCGAGAACACAAGTACATGTTGAATGCAGCCCAGGGAAGTGCTCAGATAGCTTGGGCTGTGTACTCAGAGGCACTGGAAATTACAGGAGATTGTTAGCTGATGTTAGCTATGGCCCATTGACTTAACCATGTAAAACTGACTGACATGATGAAGCCTCAGAAGGAATATCAGTGTCCCCACATGCTATGCTCATAGCCATCCATCTTCACATGACTTGCAATGTCAGCCCTTCTCAGACAGCATTCTTGACTTGTAAGGCATAGGAGTGTGAGAATACCTTCCCAATGCTTCAACTCTTAAACAGTTCCTCAGGCGGTGGCGACCCCAATCATAGATTTATCCTCGTTGCTACTTTACAACTTGAATTTTGTTATTATCATGAACCATAATGTACATATCTGATATGCAACCTCTGTGAAAGGGTCCTTCATCCCCAAAAGGGGTCGTGACCCACAGGTTGTGAACTATTGCTCTAACAGGAGAAAAAGTAAAATTAATTTGCAGCAAGACAATGTTCCCATCTTCTCACTGCTCTTGCTGAAAGGTTCTCAGAAAATGTGACACAGCGCAGTTATGCTCAAGGCAACATCATCATTTCACCAGTGTGCACACAAGCACACACACACACACACACACACACACACACGCACACACACACACACACACACACACACACACACACACACACACGTAGCCCCAGCATTTGGGTGACATGATCATGAGTTTGAGACCAGTGTGAGCTACTTATCAAAAGCTTTTCTGAAACACGCAAACTAAACAATCTTTGATCTCAATACATTGCTTTTGTTTAAACATATATGCATGTAGATTTCTATTTTTACATGGGAAACAACACTTCATGTGTAAAATGTAAAAATCCTAAGTTGTGATTGCAAGCATAGGCTTATTGAAACCCCAAATTTCTCATTTTCAATTAAAAATGGAATTTCGATCTTGACAGAGGGGGGTCAAAGAACAGGTCCTGGGGGACAAAAGATCTTATTTTTCAAAGGAAATATCTCCATCTTGTGGGCATTTGGGACTCACATATTTCACATCAGTTCCACTGTGTTGCATTTTTAACAGCTCTGCTTCAAATGGCATTGGTCTGAACGGCAGGCTGTGTTAATTACTGTAGGAGCAGGCAAAGGTAAATGGGATGTGAATTCTAGCTTCTGAACACTTACAGTGCAGGGTAGGCCCACATGTACCTGCCAGAACCTAATATGAGAAACAAAATGTCCATAGTGGACATAGGATTTAGCTAAGAATAGTAGAGTGTCATGAGATGAACTTTGCTGACAGGAAGCTGAAAAGTCGTAGAGTAGATGAGGTTACACCTTAAAGTCCTTCCTGGAGCTTAAATGGTTAATATGAGTATGACAAATATTCTAAACATTGCAATTAGCCTGAATCAAAACACGAACACGAACACCTTAGGCTCCTATTGGTGACGTCACAAATGTAATGCCTTAGCATGCAAGTTACTTATCCGATCATTCTGCAGTTCAGAGGCCTGAGAGAGTTATCAGCGGACTACATCAAAGTATCAGCAAGACTGATTTCTTCCTGGAACATCCACAGAAATGGCTTTTCCTTTGGCTTTTCTAGTTTTAGAAACCAGTTACATACCATGAGGAAAACCGCCTTCAACTGTTCTCAAAGGCAGAGATGGTTGAATAGAGGTTGAGGCTTCCTCACATCACCTCATCTTCTCATACAGAGACATCCTCCTTTATTTCTTCTCTCCTTCCATGTTTGATTTTTAAAGGATCCTTGTGATTACATTGGGCCCACCTGAGTAACGGGGATATTTCTGCCATGCTAAACTCAGCTCACTAGCCTTCTCCATTCCATGAGCAACTTTACTCATTTCTTCTGGAGCTTACAACAGATCTTGGAGACCAGCATATTGCTTATCATGATAAGAGGATAAGCAGCTAAGAGAAGATCCAATAAGTTATGTGATATCTGAGACCTGCCCCGAGCTTCTCAAAATGGAGACATACTACTTGATTTTCCTATAAACCAGTGTTCTCAATCTGTGGGTTTTAACTCCTTTGGGGATTGCATACCAGATATCCTACATATCAGATATTTATATTACAATTCATAACAGTATCAAATTATAGTTATGAGGTAGCAATGAAGTAATTTTGGGCTGGTAATACCACAACATGAGGAACTAGATTAAAGGGTCACAGCATTAGAACATCTGAGAACCACTGCTATAAAGCATATGACGCTGCAGCAATTATTACAGAAGATAGGAAGAGATATTTTTAAGGTATGTGACCAACTAGAAGATGATCAACAAGCAGAGGATTATTGATATGTCCAAGTTCATTTGGCAATTGTACTAGGGAAAATTTAAGTGCAGCGTATAGAATGGTCTAATATGCTCAGATTCCAATCATGGGAAAAGATGCTGTTATCAGCGCTTGAGAGAAAGGTGACTATAACCCAGATGGAAGGAAATGGTCAGATATGGATAAAGAGGGGGGTTTGTTTAAAGTTATAGAAGTCAACAAGATCAACCAGGAAGGTTAAATGAAAAGTAAACAGTACAGGATTGACCATCAAAGACCACCTATATTTACAGGGCAAGTAAATGGCGGGAGGGGACAATGGTAACAGGCTAAGAGAATCAAAGATGACTGGGACAAAAGAGAAGGGAGGAAAGGAGTTCAAACAAACCAACAGAAGATCCACAATCACATGCCACCCCCTAAATTACAAGCACACTTGGCACCATATGCTGCAGAAATTCAGCTCTACCAAGGTTTTCTTCCCTAGGCAGTAATACCATACACATCTAGCACCACGGAATCACCACTCTTCTCTTGTCTAATAATCTGGTACAAGACAGGAATCTGTAAGTGACTGACCAAATAATTACCAAAGTGCTGTAACTGCTGTCTTTTATGGGATACTACCCACACTCTAACCACTGTCTAAGATCTTTGTATTTAGTTACAAAATCAAAGATGTTTTGAACATATACAATATCCAACATTCTTCAAGATGTTTGAGACGTCTTAATAGCCACACAGATAGTTATCCTTACTGACATTACACTGAGAGGATTTAATGCATTCCGTCATCCTAGAAAGGATGTTTCACTATGGTCTTCCTAAAGCACATATCACTAACTTCTGGTAGCCCACATAGCTGTAAGACAGGCAGGAGGCAAACCATGTAGCCTGGGTGTAGGAGTTGTACCTTGTCCCATGACATGTAATAATTACCACTGGATAAAATGATTGTCTATGACCGTGCCATGCCCAAAGCACCCTATCTCATCTAAAGAAAAACATAATGACTTTCTAAAATAGTTTGATTTCCCCACTAGTTACAAGGACTTCTCAAATTTAGGCAAATGCTCACAACCACCTTCAAACTTTCTCTTCAAGTGACAAATCTATCATGAACCTGTAGCTATACCAGCAAATAAAATATATCAATGCAAGTACAGTGCTTTCAGGAATGAAACTCATGCCAAGAACACAGATCCAAGCTGCATCTGATAGAGAGGTTCCTCCAAGAACGATGTAAAAGCAGCAGCATTCTACTTCTTCTTCTTCTTTTTTTTTTTTTTTTTTTTTTTGTTTTTCGAGACAGGGTTTCTCTGTATAGCCTTGGCTGTCCTGGACTCACTTTGTAGACCAGGCTGGCCTCGAACTTAACAGCGATCTGCCTGCCTCTGCCTCCCGAGTGCTGGGATTAAAGGTGTGCGCCACCACACGCAGCAGCATCCTACTTCTTTAAGTAAGCACAGACAATAACAAAACCCTTGGGGTATGAGCCAGAGGTAGTGGCTTCTCTAAAGAAAAAAAAGCTGATCTCCAGAGGCAGAGATATTCCAGAGATGGAAGAGATACCCAGCTCTTCCCTTGTGAAGTTCTAGAATCTCCAAGTTGGCACCCATGACAGAGTAAATTACTGAAAAACTAAGTGGCTTGTGCTATCTAGTCTTTTGCGTCCATTGACTGACTCTCCTAGGCTAGAGAAGACCACTTAGTTCATGTTGCTATGATGTTCCCTTCTCTTATTTGGGGAATATGCCATTCAATTGCTGGGAATTTTAGGACAAATTACATAACTAATGGAGCAAATATGTTTTGGAATTTCATATTTTTAGATTTAAAATACTATGATTATAAGTAGTATTTTAAATATACCATTTGTCTTGTTTTAGAGAGTTTAGGATACATCCTTTAGTATTATAATTTAAAATTATTGATTATCGGATATCCGTGAAACTGTCATTTAAATTTAGTAAAGACTTTTTTCTAAATTTTAAATGACTGTAATATGCATAAATTATAAGATTGAACATATTTTAACTTTAATGTATGAGATTTACAAATATTACTTAAGTACATGAATATTTGTAGTTGTTGAACAATTTTAAGAACTTAAAAAGAAAACAGACTATATCAAATTTATAAGTGCATTTAAAAATACTGAAGCAATTTAATTAACTAGGTTGATTAAATGGAAAAAAGCCCTTTAAAGTGATTGCTAAAGCTGCTAGGTTTAGTAAAAGAATAATTAGATTTATAAATTGAATTTAAAGGCTTAAGAAAGAACTGGGTATTTGAATTTGCAATTTTAATAAATTGAATATTAATATTCAAAAATGAAAGTAGCCTTTAAATAATCTTTTCTAAGGACCAAAGCCACTTTTAAGGACATCAAAAACCTTACACAGATAGCATGTTACTGCCCAGGGTGTATTTCTCCTCATCTATTATGAAAGGCCTGGATTAAAGGGCCTCTCAAATACTCCTAGTTCTCATCTTCTGAAGGGCTTGCTCACCTGCTGGGAAGCGTGTGAGTCTACATCACTGGTCTTATTTTCAACCTTGCACATAGTGTAACTCAGTCTAATTTTGATTCTCACCATAGAACAATGGCTATGACCTTAAGTATATTGATTTCCTAAGAGTGCCACCTGCCCTTTCCCAGGAGAGCCTGCCTCCCCAGGACTGAGTGGGGATGCTGGGATGCTGGGGGCACTAATGAAGCAGTGTCATCGTATCTCATCTCTACAAGAGTACTTGAAGAACAATGTTCTCTTTTGTGCTCCTGTGATGCTAAAAGAGATGCAGGAGCAATCTTCCGAAGCTATTGTTATTAATGTGGTATCATCCATTAATGGCCCATGTATTGAGGCTCTTTCGCCTTTTCTGGTTGGTGAATGGCCTTATGTCAAGTGCACAGGTTTCCCTGCATCTGCTTCCAGAACCCGGCCAAATGTGACCCTAAGTCTCCTCTTCTGCCTTCTCCTCCTCACATGATAGCATCAAAGTAGGAGAGTTTCAACACTTACAAAACATGAGTGTGGAATCTAAGCCCACATAAGGAACTTGGGGGGGAGGGGCTCTTTGTGTACCCACAGGAATGATGGACAGAGGCTTTTTCAAAAGTGCTGCGTATCAAGCAGCTCTGCAGACCTCCCAGCCTTCCGCCGCCCCATTGGAGGCCACAGCACCAGGGCGCTTTGTGAAGACCCCAGTATCAAGAATACTCCAGCCTGTCTGCAGGAGTCTGGACTCTCAGAACCTTTATCTTTCGTGCTCGAAGTTCAGTGACACATAGAGCAGTCCCCCGGGTCAATGTTTTCCTCAACGGAATCATGAAATAAAATAAAATATAAATAAATAAATAAATAAATAAATAAATAAATAAATAAATAAAACCCAGGGATCTGTTTATGAGCTAATAAAACCATCCGAATTGTTCTTCCTGTTTGTTTTCCAAATAAACAGACAGCTGGATGGACAAAGTCAGAAACCCATAAATAGGATGGTTCACTATTGTTGAGAAGAAATGAGGTTTGAAATTCAATGAAGGGCGGAGAAAGGGCAAATGCATAGCATGGGGTATACAAATGAGAAAACCAGCCAGAGAGGGACAGGCAAGAAAACTGTGTCCACATGTAAACAGAAGCTTTAAGCAGCTTGCAGAGCTTTAGAGAACTCAGCACCACGTTCTAAACAAAAGGAGAAAAGACTCGGGCCTGATAAATAAAACATTCCTTCAAAAAAAAAAAAATCAATGAATAAAAATTAATTGGAGCTGTGGTGGTTAGTGAGGTAGCCACCGCACAGCACTGAACTTCCTCGGCTTAAAACCTGCCCACCCAGGGGATCAGAGTAATTTGATGAAGACCGGTGTGTTGAAGAGGTTTTGTGGTCCTGGTGTGATTTCAAGTTAACGAGTCCAGGTTTTGTATTTCATCTTGCAGACTCTAGGATGGGGAGTTTTTGCTTTAGCTTGCATTTCCACGTGGGATCCTGATGTTAAACTCCATTCCGGTGTCTCTCAAGCTGTCAAGAAAGTCTCCCTAAGGAGATGATAACCTCTTATAGGGAAAGCAAGCCTGGGGAACTTTATGAAAAAAGAGAATCCTTCTCTCTCTACAGCACAGCAAGCGACCAAGCCAAGAGCTGGCATCTCACAGTCCAATTAATCTGATTAATTTTTCTGGGAATAAATAAAATGTGATAACCGACATTGGTAAATTCGGGCACTGAGCATGTTAGAGTCAGCTTGTTTATTTACTTCTATAGCAAATTTCCAGATTATTTAGGGATTGGCTCTTCTGTTCCAATGTGCCGGCTGACACCTCTGGATGTTCTACCTGTCCAGTGGTGGAGATGTGAGCTTGAATCCTACGGCATGGAACCTTGCAGTTAAATTGTACTTATGTAAAGGCCACAGCAGATCTAAAAATACATAATGAGCCATGTTGATGCACATGTTTTTCAGTTATAGAAGGGTTGTCCGGTGGCAGAAACTCGAGCTAAAAATATATACAGCAGCGTGTTAGAAATCAAAACAGGAGGCTCATTAGTACAGAAGGAAGGGTCCAGATTTGAAACAAGTTTTTTCCCCTCTTGACAGGCAGTGCAAACTGGCATCACCTTGCCCCATAATGAAGCCACGCTGTAAAAACAGAGAGACAAACAAACACGCCTTTCTTAATATGATGAATAATGTATTGGGATGGTGATGGGCTTGTAAGAACTGTGCAAGAGATTGTGAGGGCCGTACATCTTCTTAATTCCTTCCTGTCTGATACATGCCATGACCTTCAGCTTTCCGATGTGAACATTTGGCCCCAAATGTCAAAAGCCTTGTGCACTCAGCCCAGCCAATTCACTGGTGTATGATTGGATTCACCACGTATTCCAGAATTAATGTGTGTTCAGCAAGTAGTTAGACTTCAGTAACATTTCAACATGAAAGAAAAACAGGGCCAGAAATTTAAAATCTGAAATGTTATTATTAGCCCGCTTTTCCTTTTTATTGCAAACACTGTCATTTCTAGTTAGAAATTTAAGGTTACATTTTTCTCCTGAAGTGCGGTCTCATGTAGCCTAGGCTAGCCTCACACTTGTCAGGAAGCTGGAGAATGAAATCACACAAAATTACTTCATCTACAAGAGCCTCCTCTCCTCTCATCCTATGCCCTGCAGAGAGCTAGATAAACCAGTTATAAATGCATCAGCTGATAACTTTAATGGAACTAACCTATCAGCTCAAAACATCCGAACCACGCCCTCCACAAGCACATGGGAGTGGAGGCAAAAACTACAAAGGCATGAAAGAGGCACAAAAATTGGAAGAAGGGGAGTTGGGCTTATAGTTACATAATGAAAAGGCACTGCGAGATGCTAACATAGAAGTGAGAGTTTCTGGTATGTTCTTGCACAGTAGAGTAACATACAAAGCATCACACATTCCTTCACAGAAGCTGGCAGACAGGTTTTTAATAAACTCATTATATAACTCATACGTATATTGAAAAATCACATGATGCCACTTACGTGTAATTTTTAATGTTTTCTGTCAATTAAAATAAATACTTTTTTTTTTTTTTTTTTTTTAAGGACAGGGCTTCTCGGGGTAGCCTTGGCTGTCCTGGACTCGTTTTGTAGATCAGGCTGGCCTCAAACTGACACAGATCTGCCTGTCTCTGCCTCCCTAGTGCTGGGATTATGGGCGTGTGCCACTGTGCCTGGCTAAAATAAATCAATTTTAATGTGAGTAAATATTATAATGTGATCTGAGATGGCTCAATAGTTAAAAAGGAGGGACTTCTCTTCCGGATGACTAAAGTTCATTTTTCAGAACCCATGTAGCAACTTACGACCACCTGTGACTCCAATTTCAGGACTCTCATACTCTTTTGACCTCCAAAGGTACACACATATTCCAAAGACATACATGTGGGCAAGATTGTACATAAAATTTAAATACATAAAATTTAAAAATAGGTAAGATGTGGTATAAATCCTAACAAATGATGAAGCTACCTGTGTCTTGAAAACATTATGGCTGCACTGTACATCACTGCTTCCCTTTGGACTACCTCTCTGGTTAGAATGCACCATGCATTTCCTATATCCATGGGCTCAGCTCTTGATGCACCCGTTTTCAACCATCTGGCAGACTATGCCACAAATAGCACCTCCACAGTTCTCCTTGGAGATGTAACTAAGATCTTTCCATGCCAGACTTATTCTGTTAGTTACTTGCCTTTAGATGTTATTATTTAAAGAATCTGTGTTAGAATAAACATATTGAGACCTATAGCCAACGGGTCGATGCCAGTGACTCTAGGAAATTATAGACTATTTAAATGGTAAACATGGTGAGCCCTTAACAGTGAGGAGGCAGTGGTGGCCATCAGTGTTGCTCCTATGTGCCGCATGGCTCTGTCAACTTGTACTGACTTTCAGAAGGCACCACTGGGACCATTATAAGTTAGGGAAAGATACTGGCATGTTTTCCTGAGACAGAGAGCACAGCATAACCATAGCACAAATGAGGTTCCTCCTCAGTAGAATATGAAAGGTGTCTGGGTCACACACAGCTCAGGTCTGCATTGTCATTGTATAGAAGGTGAACACTGTTCTGCCGTAGCCACCTCAAAGAGTGACTGTCAGTTTGGTAGAGATCAGCTCACTCCATAATTGTGTGGACTGGAACAAGGACTTGAACAAGCCCGCAGGAAAACTTCCTGGGAATATTTCTGGATCAGCTGAGAGTCTGCAGAATTTTCAATATCATGGTGCTATTTTAATTAGCTCCATCATTCAGAAGTAACCATTGTGCAATTACTGTGTAGACAATGGGTCACCACACGAAATGGAAGGCTAAGTGTCCTTCCTGTCGGTAGCTTCTCCTAAAGTTTTCAGGGGATAGGAAGCTTTACACTTACAGAAACAACCCAGAACGATGCTCAGTTTGTGTACCCTCCCTGTAAATAGTCGACATCAGGACACTGTCTCAATTCTTCTCTAACCAACCCAGAACGAAGCACCATGGGCATGCATGCAAGCTACACTCAAGTCAAAAGGGCAGCCATTTCCCAATAGCATGAATGACTCCTGGTTCAAACACAGTCGAACTTTTAAGTACTCTGAACTCATCAGAACTATCAAGGTATTTTCACCTTACTTAACGCTTCGAAATGACAAATGCTATGACTAAAAATTTATGCTAGGCACAGTGGTTTGGACAGCTATGGTCTCTACAGACTCATATGTTTGGATGGTTGGCCATAGGCGGTGACACCATTAGGAGGCACAGCCTTGTTGGAGGAAGTATGTCATTGTGAGGGAGGGTTTGAGGTCTTATACGCTCAAGCTACTCCCAGTGTGGCACACTGTCTCCTTATGCTGCCTTCGGATCAAGATGTTGAACACTCAGACCCTCCAGCGCCATGTCTGCCAGGACACCGCCATGCTTCCCACTATAATGATGATGGACTAAACTTCTGAAACTGTAAGGCAGACCCAAATTTAATATTTTCATTTGTAAGAGTCACTGTTGTCTTTTCATAGCAATAAAACTCTAAGACGCTATGTACAGGAAGATCTTGCCCATTGCTACTATGTTGAGATGGAGAGGGAAAATAATAAAGTGATAAACTGATAGAATTTGATTTCCAAAATGTTCAATTTTGGATTTTAAGCCTCTATTATGACAATTTAAAAAAGAAAAAAATGTTTACACATCATGATACCAAAGAATCTTTTCAATCATGTTTGGGATCAGAAGATGTCAATTAACTAATAATGTTTTAAATAATGCTTTTAATAGTACTTTAAATGTTAAGCAAATGGCATGGAAAGAAAAAGGTAACGACTACATGCCAGTCCTTTTACAGACTAATTTAATTTCCAAATCACTCCCAAAAACTGGCAGGTGTTAATGTTGTTATCCCAACAATATAGTAGGAAAATGGGGGCCTACCTACTAGAGAAAATAAAAGCACTTTCTCAAGGACATAACTTGAGCCAAGTAAATGAGCCAAGAGGAAGGCCACATGCAAATTTATTATGAGCAACATAGCCAGCACATTCCATGCATTACTTAAAGAGGATATATCTCTTTAGTTGATATGATCTATAATTACTTAGAAAGTGGTTGAACATCCATTCCTTAACACAATGGTTCTCAACTTGTGAATTGCAACCCATTTAGGGATCAAACGACCCTTT